>NC_057938.1:626647-869147 GCF_018555375.3 Anguilla rostrata | reverse complement strand
TCGGGTTCCGTCACGGCTGTCAGCGGTGACACTAAAGCACGTGGACCTGTGCATACATACAGACTGAGAAAGTCTGTTCCAGTGTCAAACAATACTGAACGGGACTGAACACACAAATAAATGCTACGGCGTAAAACTGAAACACGCGGCGCAGGAATCTCTCTCTAAATGGGCCCATCCACAACAAGAGCCGCATGTGATCGCGGTATGTTTATCTTTGCAATGTTTGCAAACGTACCTGTATTGCTTCGGGTCACTAGGCGATTTGATTATTTTGGGGTCTCCGAGGTTGTCCTCATCGCCTCCAGCGCGGGCCCCGGCGAATAGGTGCGGATCACCCCAGTCAGGACCGGGCGGCTGACCCGCGGCGCTGGCATCGCTGCTGGACTTATTCGTCTGGGGCATCGTCGGTAAGTGTGAGACTTCGGCGCTGTATTTGGACAACACCGAACGGGAACATAAAGCGTGACGCCTTATAGCCCTGCGCGCGGTAATACCTCGGGTCAACCGCAACAGTGCAATACGTATGACTGGGGACGAATTCACAATGTCTTATCTTTTAAAAGTATGTAATAGGTGTGCAGCTAGATAGCTAGCAAATGTTGTTGAATGAACTCAGTACAGCTAATTTATCTCGCTGAGACACGTTAGCTAGCCAGCAGAGTTAGCCGACTTCCTATATTTTGTGGCAGCACCACTGTCACCAAAGTAGCCCAGGAAATGAACTAACGTTACACTGTAAAATAAATCAAATTAAATCAGATTACGCTAGATGGCGAGTTACATTCAATTATAGCCAAGTGGCTCTAAAGAACAAACTTTGAGCAAGCATTAGCTTTAGCTTCCTCGGCTCTACGCTGTCCTCAGCGCTTTCTGCTGCTGTTAATCAAGCTGTTTACCCTGCGTGCTACAGCCAAGACCGCTCGATCGCGGCAATGTTTTCAAATAAATCGGAAAGAGAATCACAGCCAAAATAAGCTACCTGTTAAAGGTAACTTCTGTTCATTTGAGAACCTGAGTGAATTTATGTAAAAGTTAAAGTGCCCCTCGGTAAAGCCACTCTGTCATACCTCGGTTGTTGATGTCAGGACATCCAGAAACCCCAGCCTTGGCACTGCGGCTGTAATCGCAGATTCCAAGAAGCAGCGATATGACTGGCTAAAAATGTGGACGGCTCAAAATACAAACGTCTGATTGGCCAACACGTCGCGTACAAGTTCTGAATCAGGAAGCGATTGAGGAAGTAACGTTAAGGTTGGTTGACCGGCGACGATGGCACCATGTGCGTGAACGCGAATAGAGAAAGGGTTAAATAGCGGTCCACCATAATAACTGTTTAGGACAGTAAGTACGATCATAACTCTCGATTTACTTGCCGTCAAACAGTAGCATGGCTATTTACAGCGTATTAAACAACAATAAGAACTCTAGCACACGCCATAACGATTTGCCTTCGAACACTGCTTCAAGGAAGGCACTGTAATCTTGCAGATGGTCTGTATTTAATATCTCTGGGTGAGCTGGACAAAGATTGTTGACATAACACAAAGATCTGCGGTTTTACCGCACTCCACTGTAGACCGTCCCCTGTCCACTATATGTGGCTCGCTGCGATTTTCTGTGTACATCAGCCCATCCACGTGATTAAAACAAATCTGAATGACGCTTCCTTTAAGCAGACGCACAATCAATAGGTTATTAAAGTAATTTAATGTTTGGTAATATCCAGAGACACAACATGCACTGATAATGTAATAATAATTGTTGGTAGAGTAAAATAGATCCATATCTCTATTAAAAAAAACAAAATAAAAAATCCAGCAGCCACAGGTATATGGTGATAGGTAAAGAGTTATTTATGTCCAAGAATGAAATACTAAAATACAACACTCCAGATATAAAGAATATCCCCCCGCAAAGGAGGCACGCTGAAGCACTGGTTTTTGGTGCAGTGATGGGCCCTGTAGCCTGGTGCCCAGTTCTGACTGCGGTCGGCCATCTTGTCACCTGGGAGTGATTCAGCCAGCAGGGACATGTCGTGTTTTGGTAGGAGCTGAAAGGTCAGGGGTCGGCAGAGGGAGGTTGTGGTCAGCAGGCGCAGTTCTTGGGCGGCTCTGGGGGTGGGTCTGTGAGTCGTGTTGCCTTGGCGCCGCTGGTGATTGGCAGATCAGCGTCTCCGGCCTGTGGCACGTTCGCGAGGATGACGTCCACCAGCCGGTCGAACACCCGTCGCACGTTTGTGTTCTCCTTGGCGCTCGTCTCGACGTACTCGAACCCTGCGCCATGGCAACGGCCACACAGAGTAAGACATTCCGATGAGAACCTGAGAACCACAGCGTATGTATTCGTGCCTATCGTGTTCACTAAAATCCCCTTGCGCATTAAATTCTGACAGTATCTAATAGAATAACTAAACAATAGCTAGCTAGAAACATCTGTGTTTGCGTACATACGCAGGGTACATCTCCGGCCTTAATGTGAATGCAGTGTGAAGTGCCCCCCGTGCCCCCCCCAGACTCACCCAGCAGCTGTGCCAGGCCCCCCCCCCCCCCCATGCCCCCCCCAGACTCACCCAGCTGCTGTGCCAGGCCCCCCCCATGCCCCCCCCAGACTCACCCAGCTGCTGTGCCAGGCCCTTGCCCCTCAGCAGAGTGACTACACGCTCACCCTCTCGGTCACACTTATTCCCAACCAGGATCACCTGAGCACTGTCCAATGAGTATGTCTTTATTTGAGTGGCCCTGGAACACACACACACCCCAACACACATGCACACACACATACACACATACACACACATACACCCGGCACACACACACACACACCCAGACATACACACACACACCCACATGCACACACACATACATACACACATACACAGACACACACCCACATACACACACACATTTACATGTTATGTGATACATATCCAGTTTCTAAACAAATCCAATATGCATCTAGTTTCTGGAGGTTGTCTGGGTATCGTACCAACATTATGTGACAATTAACATCCCATAATAAGCATGTGGCAATCACGAGACACCATGCAGTACAGCTGGTCATCAGGCCAGACAAAATTCAGTGTATGAACATGAGAAATGCAGCCAAGGCTGAAATGCACACAGTCTGACATGCAACATGTACAAAATAATGTGTAAACAGATTACCACATACATCAGATGCACATCAATCTGATTAGTGAACTGTAGTGGGTTTTAGTGAATAGAGCCACGGGAATTCACAATCACACCCCTGCAGTCACGTGCACTCACAATCACACCCCTGCAGTCACGTGCACTCACTATCACACCCCTGCAGTCATGTGCCAGAATTTCAGGCTTAATCATCCCATTCTAGCCTTTTAACTTTCACTGTTTTTTTTCTTCTTCTTCAGATCACTGTATTCTAGAACTCTTCCTCGCGGCTACGTTTTCAACATTCCGGAATGCCAAATCCCCGTCTTCCGCGCTGACCCACCAGTCCTGCACGGCGTTGAAGGACTCCTCGTTGGTGATGTCATACATGAGGACGAAGCCCATGGCTCCTCTGTAGTAGGCCGTGGTGATGGTCCGATACCGCTCCTGCCCTGCTGTGTCCTGGGGGCGCACACAGAGCAAAGCATGATGGGAGTTTTGCTGACACACTGCCTGCCCTCATTAAATGTGCTTTTTTCCTGTGCACATCAGGGCAAACATCCTTTGACAAATAAACCAAACAAATGACACAGGATCTAAAGGATCTGCCGGGTTAGTAACTCCTCATCTGTGTGCATGACGCATATTTGCTGTTCCACTGGTTCCGCTTTGTGAAGCAGGCAAAGCCATGTCTGCACCGGAAACAGAAGAAATGAATCAAACTTTTGTGTTTGGCTTAAATATGGAACAGGAACCAAAGTAAACCAAACATTTTGAACTACCTGCTAACATCAAAATAAACAGATTATAGTCTGAGCAAAGGTGTGTTGCCTCCAGTTTGACCTGGCCTGTAGCAGTGTGAGAGAGGAGGGGGGAGGCTCTGAGGGGGGAGGTACGTTTCTCTCCCAGTCGCAGGTCACAAACAGCACGCTCCAGATTTACACGTCATCTGCGGGAAGCTGATTGCACCTGACAACGCCGTCACACACAATCACTTATTAACCTTAATCAAAGCAGATAACCAGAACATAATCTACCATGAGCCAGAACCACACCACCTCACTCTGAACACACCTCACTCTGAACACACCACCTCACTCTGAACACACCTCACTCTAAACACACCACCTCACTCTGAACACACCTCACTCTAAACACACCACCTCACTCTGAACACACCACCTCACTCTGAACACACCTCACTCTGAACACACCTCACTCTAAACACACCACCTCACTCTGAACACACCACCTCACTCTGAACACACCTCACTCTGAACACACCACCTCACTCTGAACACACCTCACTCTAAACACACCACCTCACTCTGAACACACCACCTCACTCTGAACACACCTCACTCTAAACACACCACCTCACTCTAAACACACCACCTCACTCTGAACACACCTCACTCTAAACACACCACCTCACTCTGAACACACCACCTCATTGCAACCAGCTAATATATAAGCTTACATACTAACCAAGCCTAGCCCTACTTAACTCCAGTACAAACACAGCGCAGCCCTGCTTAGCTTCAATACTAACCCAGGACAGCCCTGCTTAGCTTCAGTACTATCCAATCACAATCCTGCTTAGCTTCAGTATTATCCAATCACAGCCCTGCTTAGCTTCAGTCCTATCCAATCACAGCCCTGCTTAGCTTCAGTACTATCCAATCCCAGCCCCAGTGACTATAAGAGACTAAAGGAAAGAGGATGAAAAAATTCTCAATGTGTGAAAGGAGGACATTTTGGGAGGGGGGTAAGAGGTGAGAGGGAATTATGGGAGAAGTGGGTTGCCAGGTGCTGGAAGGATGCCACCCACCCAGATCTGGAGCTTGATCCGCTTGGTGTCCCGGTAGACGGTCTTGACCTTGAAGTCGATGCCCACGGTGCTGACGAAGGCGGGGCTGAAAGAGTCGTCCGCGTAGCGGAACAGGAAGGAAGTCTTCCCCACGCTGCTGTTCCCGATGATCAGCAGCTTGAACATGCAGTCGAAGGTGGGCTCGACCTCCTTCAGTCCCGCTCCAAAATCCGCCTTCGCCATCTGGGCCGAGCAGTCGAGATGTAAATCTGAAACCACAAACTAGCGAGCAAATTTCAATCAGTCATTCAGGCCGGACGTTTACATTGTCCGGTCGGGACCACAAACCAGACCTGTACAAATCAGGCAACCCTATGTGTGAATATAAAGAGATCACTTCATAAATAAATCTATCATCTACATTTATTTTTATGTTTATGCTGCATTGTAAATGTGGCATTGAAATATTATGACAGTACTACTAGGCTATAAACATGCGTTTCCCATATAATTTCTCTGAAGATGGTTATAAAACAAACAAAACCAACATCACTACAGTGGGTAAATATTAAACTCAAAAGTGAATAATACTGCAAGTACAGTTGCCGCATACAAGTGTCACGCGAGTGAAATGACACTGGACATTCTCAGACCACCAAACCAAATCCAAACCATGTAAGTGTGAATGTATTTATTCCATGCGAAGTGGAAATATGATCATTCACAGCAAGTCGCCAGAGTGTACGACTGGAGTGAACTGAGGAACCAACCTGGTAATGGAATTACGCGCGTATCCCTGAGAAACAATGAGAAAAGACGAGGAAAATTCTGTTGTCATAGGAACGGATCCAGACGCGCGCAGGAACTGCGCCAAGAGGTCACCTTCGCGTGCTGAAGCCAAGGAACGCCACTGCAGCTCACTAAAACCCCTATGACAACACAGAAGATTTCAAAGTAATGCTCACAACTGTGACGATGATCAATATCTCGCTGACCATCGTCGGTTTTGCTCGACGGTAGCATTCATGTTAAGTATTTTCAAAAATTAAAAAGGTGTCAAGCGCTCACAAACCGTTCCTGAATAGAGTACGCCAAGGGATGAGAATTGTCAAGCTTGTTCTAGAATTAAAGGTATACAATATTAAAATATGTTTAATTACGTTTTTAATAAAAAATGCAGGTATGCATACAAATGAAAATCTCACCTTTAGTATGCTTTGTTGGTGGTTTACAGGAACAAAGTTCGTGAAGGCAAACGTTGGAAATGAGAGGTGCGTGCGTACACGCAAATCCACTGTTGCCGAAGTGCTGAAGGATTTGCAAGATGTAGGTAGGCTATCAGAGCGTGGTTGCTCGGTGCATTTCCGTTCACCATCGCCGAAATTAATTATCTTTAGGTGATTAATGGAAAAAAGCGCCACCTTTACCGTGTTAATAAATCATTTACAGATAACTCGTTTTAAATCAGGACAATTCATTATTTGTGCGCGAAGGGAAGGTTTCCGAAGAATACCGCGTGTTCGACCAATACTCCTGTGCTGGCGACTTTCGCATTTGTTTTATAGTTCCGTTTAGCAGTGGCCGTAGCAGGGTTTTAAAAATGGGAATTTATCATTTGGAGTGTTAGAACTGAATTAACAATATTATGTTTCAACGTTTCAGAGGTCCAATCGGGTAAATGTTGGTGTAGATGCAGATCGGCTCAGTTAATAATTGCTTATCTGTGGTGAAGATTCTCTAGAAGCCGAATGAACGATGAAAGCCGAATGTAGATTATAAGAATTGTTCCTGAGGGACCTCGTTCTACCTGCTGGCTCAAGTTGACGGCTTCGTCCTTGCGGCCACACACATGAAGTGTAATTGCTTGAATTATTGATTAAAATATCTTCAGCTAAATTCTATTTGTAACATGCTAATTGTATTCCGCCATTACTGCCATTTAAAAGCCCTTCTGGCATTCAGATAAATAATCCAGATGAGCCAATTGAAACATCTAAGTAAAATTATTTCTTGCCTCATCATGTTTCTTCAGAAAATAGTGTTGTTGTTTTTGTTTTTTTGGTCTTTTTCAGATCTACTGCCAGGGCCCAGGTGTGACAGAAACACTCAAGAAGAAGCTGCTTCTGCGGTGACTGTTGTTCTGTGGGTTACCACAGAATTAGATCTTCTGCAAAGAGAAGTACAATGTCTGTATCATGACATTATAAAAACAAAGTTACTTTTCTGCCTTTTCCAGGTTTTCCTCTGCTCTTTGCTGTCTGTCCATCTTTCATTCACCTGCTATACTCACCCTGCGAAACCCCTCCCCCAAATTCAGCATATCCAGCATGGAGAATGTGCGTGGGCAGGAGATAAGAATAGAGAAATGTTGTTGATGGTTTGGCAACAACATTCATTCATTCACACACACACACACACACACACACCCTTCACATCAGCACACACACACACCTGTCTCTGTGGTCAAACCCTCTGAACAGTTATTGATTCTTACACTAGAGGGCAATGACGAGCCACAATCGCTGCAAAAGCAATAAAGCTTCAACACACTACCCTCTTTTTCTCCATTGTAACTCTCACTCTTAAGATTTCTCCTTCCACACCTTGTTTCCTTCAACACAGCACATTGCCGCACCACCATAAAAATTTTTAAACACTTTTGTCCGTAGTAGTTTTTTATGATCACGCGATGCAGCGTGTGACATGTCACATGACAGCTTTGCGAATCAGAATGCAGCCTGACAATGTGAGGAAATCCTGCCGGTCACAAGGTCACATTGAACCCCACAGGAAGTGGCTGACCCAAACAGGAAGTTGTCACAGTTTGGAAGAGGATTTACCAGGAAGGATCATCCAGGGGTCACGTGACATGGCCCATATTGTGAACATTCACAAAGCCGCTGTTACTGTGACTCACATTCAGAGTCCCAAGTGAGACTCTTTTATTGTCACATCACTCACATTCACAGTCCCGAGTGAGATTCCTTTACTGTGACATCACTCACATTCACAGTCCCGACTGAGACTCCTTTACTGTGACATCACACAGACACACACACACAAACTCTATTTCAGGTCTTAAGATTAAGCAGTCAATTCAAATAATGAATTGAAATCATAATTTCTTCATTGAATGCAGGCTCACTAGTTCTAAGTTACAAAACAAAGGTTATTTACAGATAACCATCACAAAGATTCTGTACAAAGTACCAGAAGGGATGGGGCAAAGACCAGGCCTGAAAAAGCAAACAGTTCAGGTAAAACATTCATTCATAACATATGGTGGATTAGTGACGTAGGTGAGGTACAGTATATAGGTTAGTTTAGGTCTATCTAAAACTTTTATTATTTTTATTATTATTTAAGATATTATTTTATATATTTTTAAATATTTATTTAAGATATATTATTATTTAAGATATTATTTTCTCCTTAAATGCATTTACCCTTCTGTCCTAAAAAGATTCCTGAGCTCCAAAGATAAAGCATTTTAGCATCCTCCAGGGGATAGCAGAACAAACACACAATTCCATGCTCGGGTAGCAACACACCCTTACAAATTAAGTAAAAACACACGCACACACACACAGGTACAAATATACACCTATACACACACAGGTATGATTTTCATTTTTAATTTTTGTATAAAATTCTATATGATATAACATTGCATATATTTATATATATATTAATCAACATACTACAAACATTTTTCAACTAAACACTACATTAATCGTTTCTAAGTGTTCCTGTAATTGTGGCCTGTTTTGCTGTCGTATAATACTTAAGATAGTGAAATGTACCAAGACTGGTCACTCAAAGACCTGCTAGGCCTGCTATGAGTGGAACACTGGCCGGGCTGTAGAGTGCAGTGAGGAAAGTACAGGTGCTGCTGCTCTCTGTCAAAGCCTGGTGGAGTGGGGGGGGGGGGTAGGGGTGGAGCATAGCTGGGATGGGGGTGGGGCCTAGTATGAGGCGGGGTAGAACAGGGGGTGGGGCAAGGTGTGGATGAGGCAGGCGAGAGATGTCAGAAGCTAGCAAATTCGATGTACCATATTATACCACTTTTTTAAGTTTAAATGAAAAAACAAAAAAACTCACACATCTGAATGCTTTGTACACTTAGGCAAAGAACACTTGTACCTCTTTCATAACAGTTTCATTTAATTTCTTTTTTTAACACTATAAACAAAGGCAGTGCTATTCATCCTAATTTATAAAGGAAAGGAACGGGCTGTTCGGCACAGAGATGATTAGGATTGGGCAACGAGACACGGAACTGTAATGGCTGATTCTGCAGGTTTTACAGAATGGGCGTGATATTAGGGACAAATCGCGCGTGGAATTCAGTCACACACTCTTGGAGTGGAGAGACCAGCTGAAGCAGACAGGAAGGAAGAAGCAGCCAGGTGTGGGTCACTGCAGGTAGAAAAGGTGATGGGAGAGGTTGGCAGCGAAGCCACACAGACTGTTAATCGGAAATATGAAACTGTTTTTTTTATCCTGTTAATGGTGTATCCTGTTAACTGCTGATATAGAACAGGGTGTGGAACAGAGCGAGAGATGGTGTCTTTCAACTGTAAGCAGTTTTGAGGACACAAAGCAAAGTGAGTAAGCACCCTTTCCCACCAACTTTGCAGCAATCACATGACATTCCAAAATGGTGAATAAAAGAAGGCTAAAAAGATTGTAACAACTGTCCTTGTATGACTGATACAGACATGATAGACAGCACATCCATAAAAATATTTTTTTTTAAACAATTTCACTGGTTTGCACATTTATGAAATAAACCCTTAATAACAACACAAAACTGTACTTTTAATTGTTACATACCATTTAGTGATGTCTCAATTTCTTGTAACATCCTGCTATTCTCTCAATACAAATATTTACAACCAAAAGACAGCAGGTGTGTCTGACATGTTTAAATACATACTGCAGAAAATGTTTTATAATTATATGCTGCAGAGTGTTGTATAAGTACACACTGCAGAGAGAGTTGTATAATTACGCACTTCAGAGAGTGTTGTATGATTACACACTTCAGAGAGTGTTGTATAATTACACACTTCAGTGTTGTATGATTACACACTGCAGACAGTGTTGTACAATTACACACCAGAGAGTTGTATAATTACACACTGCAGTGTTATATAATTACACACTTCAGAGTGTTGTATAATTACACACTGCAATGTTGTATAATTACATACTTCAGAGAGTGTTGTATAATTACACACTACAGGGAGTGTTGTATAATTACACACTGCAGAGAGTGTTGTATAATTACACACTACAGAGAGTGTTGTATAATTACACACTACAGAGAGTGTTGTATAATTACACACTGCAGACAGTGTTGGATAAACACACGCGTTGCTGCTGAAATCAGTGATATAATGAAGACAGTACCAGGAGATCCTCGCTGTACCAGGAGTCCGGTGAGGGAGCGTGTGCAAACGCACACATCCTCTCACGAAAGGAAATGATAGGTCCCTTAGATCCATGTCCTCCTCTCAGTACTGTGATGTCATTTCCTGAAGCCCCCCAGCCCCACAGGGAGCGACTGTACAACCCCTGTGAATGTGGCACATGTACTGCACCACGGTCTCCAGCAGGAGGCGCTCAAGACGGCTTTCTGTGTGGGGATTGGAGGAGACTGCAGCATCGCCTGGCTCAGTTATCCGGGTTAGGCAGCTGATTTCCCCCTTCACACACAGGTCTCCTACATTGAAAAATTCTGTGTCTAGTTTCAGTTAGGCCAGGCAGGATGTCTACCCTCAGAAGCCATGTAGGGCAAATCCTAATGTTACGCTAGTTTGTCTTAACAGTTTTAGCAGTGATGTAAATCCTAACAAACACAACACAGTTGAAGAGTGACAGTTTCAAGAAAACTTACAGTAACATCTTTAACAATATAGCTCAACTATATGATCCCAAATAGTTAGAAAAGTTAGATAAACAATGGAAACATGGTTTATCAGCTAAAATCTATCTATATATATATATATATATTTGTTTCGTTTGGTAAAATGCAATGAGATTAATTGTTAGTGAAGTTAAACAGCTGGTTATATCTGCCATTGATATGAGGCAAAAGCCAGCTTGCTACATTGGGTAAAAAAGCAACTTAAACCTGGAAGAGCCTGACACTGATATTTCAGAGAAGTATTGCATGCAATTTTGTAATGGTGTTCTTAAAACAGGCAAAGCCATGTCAAGCAAGGACAACACCACCGTTTATTCCATTCCTAAAATAAATGATCAGATTTTCCCTGACAGAATCACTCAGTGCATTGCACACAATATCTTCTATGTGCAATGTCTCATATTTAAGCAAGAATTTTTGAGAGTCGAGTCCTCCATCAAGAAATTGTACCAGAAACAAAAGGTCCTATGTAAGAATGTCCCAACCTTTCGTGTTCTTTATCGGGAACGTTTCTGCTTTATCCGGGAACGTTTCTGCTTTATCCGGGAACGTTTCTGCTTTATCCGGGAACGTTGCTTCTGTTCACACTTGAGCTGTGGCGGAAGATTTCCGTAAATCTTATTAAGTCCTGAGCCAGCAAATTGGAGGAATGTTTCACACGGAAAACTGACTCCGGCTCTGTTCATGCATGACGTCGAGACGGAAAATCACCGGAACGTTTACAGGTCAAGATGCATGTGTGAAAGGGGATCAGGAAAAAGACTGCAGACAGACACAGAGAGAAAGAGAGACAGACAGATACG
The DNA here is from genome assembly GCF_018555375.3 of Anguilla rostrata. Classification (NCBI taxonomy): domain Eukaryota; kingdom Metazoa; phylum Chordata; class Actinopteri; order Anguilliformes; family Anguillidae; genus Anguilla; species Anguilla rostrata. Next base: position 857,468 of record NC_057938.1, on the reverse strand, counting down.
GAGAGAGAAGGAGAAAGAGATGTCTAAGGGCTGAAGGTCTCGTGCTCCTGCTGCAGACGCCAGTCTTTCTATCTGTCCGTCAGTCTGTCCACCGCCTCCCCCTCTATCCCCCCCCCCATTCCCGGCACATTCCCCCATGTGTCACCGATGGTGCGCTCCCTCTAGTGGTGGGCTGTGGTGGTGCGGGCCGCTGGGGGAGTCCTGCTCCTCGGCGAAGCTCTCTGCACTGCCGTCTCCGTCCAGCAGAGTGCCGCAGCTGGAGTTTGGAGACAGCGCCCCCTGGAGGAGGGCGTCGTCTGCGCCCAGCCCCTCGTCGTGGGCGCCCAACCCGCCCCGCCTCCCTGCCCCGCCCCCGGCCCCGCCCGCGTGGTCCTGGTCGTTCAGCAGGCGGGACAGGAAGCTGATGTATCGCATGGTGAGGCGCAGGATCTCGTTCTTGCTGAGCTTCTTGTCGGGCGGGTGCGTGGGGATGAGCTTGCGCAGCTCGGCGAAGGCCCCGTTCACATTCTGCTGCCTCCAGCGCTCTCGGCTGTTTGTGAAGATCCGCCGCACCACCTTCGGCTGTCCGGCTGGCCCGACAGAGGAGGAGGAGGAGGAGGAGGAGGAAGAGAGAAGTGAGTGAACATTTTCTTTTTTTTTCCCCCAGTTCAGATTTGTGATATTTCTCAACGTGAGTGCCTGTTGCTGGGAGACTGATGTGAGCCTGCAGAGGTGTCTACCTCAAACGTGGAACCCGGGGAGAACCCGGGGAGAACCTGGACCCCTGTCTAGAGCGAACAGATACAGGTCGTGTGCAGTGTAACCAATAACAGGTGACTCTGGAGTCCACTGTGCTATGGAAGCTATTTCATATCCTCCAAGTGCTGCTTTCACACGACAGATGAAACACTTTTACAGTCATTAAGCCTGTGGGAAAACAGGTGATGGAGAGTGCAGTGCAGAAAGAGAACGGAGAAAGACAGGATGACTGAAGGAAAGGAGAAAGACAGGATGACCGAAGGAAAGGAGAAAGAAAGGATGACGGAACCGTGCGCTCGGGAGAAGAGTCTGACCGAACAAGGACACGTGAGAAGCGTGTCTCACCACACGTATAAAGATGTAAAATGCGCCTACCCTCGTCGATCTCAACCTCGTAAGGAGCAGGACGCCGCTTCCGGTTGCTGGGATACATGCCATACTGATCTGCATCACCGCCAAAGCCACTGCCAGGAAAATGTAAGAACGTAAGTAACACACACACACACTCACACACACACACACACACACACACACACACACACACACACACACACACACACAAACTCACACACACACACACTCACACACACACACCACACACACACTCACACACACACACACAAACTCACACACACACATTCATACACACACACTCTCACACACACGCACACACACACACACACATACACACACACACACATTCATACATACATACACACACGCACACACACACATTCATACACACACACGCACACACACACACTCATACATACATACACACACGCACACACACACACACATGCATACACGCACACACACACACACACATACACACACACACTCACATATGTACACACACACGTGCACACACGCACACACACACACTCATACACACACACACGCACTCACACACACACATGCATACACGCACACACACACGGCATGCAAATAGGCACACAGGCATGCATGCACATGTACACTTTGGCACACATTAATAAACAGCATATAGATTTTCTAGTTGTACTAATAGAACTTGTTGTGTGTAATCAGTTTTTAAACTGCATTTACTTTGCACTAACTTTCACCAGAACAGGTTGTTTTAAATAAATTCACATTTGCACAGTGAGTTTATCCTTTATTATTATTGTTGTTGTTGTTATTATTATTATGTGTTTGACTTATTTGTATGGAATTGTCTGGTTTGTACGTAAATATAAGCAGTCTGTTATATTTTTTAATATGAGAATCCAGATTTTATTTAGACTCATCAACATAACAAGGGAACGGTGAAACAGCAACAATTAGAGCCCATTACTACCTAAAATGTATTTTACTTGAACAGCATGGTTCACTATGTTTTAATTAGACATAATTTCTCTGTTGTAATTAGATAATTGCTGCGTTCCTTGTCGTCAACTGCGCGACGAATGTGCACGTGTCGGGGTTATTTGAACTGCACCAGGTTGACAATTAGCCATCAGCGCTTCGAAAAAACGTTGACCCATCTTTCTTGAATTGAGGAAAAGGCACCGCGTTGCTGTTAGACTGAATACAGCCCATGTGCCTTAGCATTAACTCATAGCCCATTACTCACCCAGTAGGCCAAATGAGCCACGAACATCGGTCTGTCAAGCCCGAACTCTTCACATGTCCACATATGTCTCCGCATTAAAGATGAAGTCCACTTTACCTGTTCAGGGCGGTGAGTGGCGGCGCCAGGTTGCCGTAGAGCATCGCTCGGGCGGGCAGAGGGAACGCTGGGGGGCTAAGCTGCACCATTCGGGTTTCGTTGAGCGTGTCCCGGCGAGGCAACGGCAGCGGCGGTCGGCACAGCTCGGTGGTCTGCACCGCGCGACTGTCCTCTTTCTGTTCCCCGCCTTTTATATCGGCGGCCCCTCCTCTCCTCCCGAGCTCGATCACCGCCACTTCCTTTTTCAGCTCGATGGCGTCATAAGCCGTTTCCTTGGTAACGCCATTAACGATGACAGTCCCGTTACAGTGGTCGGCGGTGACCGCCTCCCTCCTCCCCTGGTTCTCCTTCGAGTCTGCCGCGGCTGCCACTGCCGTCGTGGTCTCCCGCTGCTCGGTGACCGGCCCGTCGCGTGCACGGTCCGGTCCAAGTGAGCCGCACGACTCCGCGGCTGGACTGCTCCGGTTCAGCTCCGCTTTCCGTTTTTCCATCATGACAGCAGGACGTGGCTGAACATGAAATGGCATATGCCCAGGCTTCTGCGCGGCAATGTTCGAGAAACACGACCCACAGGGACGAATCACCCCTCCGTCCCCCTAATTCCGATGTGGGCTAATACAGGAATATGATTCTGTCACCTGGAAAAAGATGCATTTTTTTAGCTAGGCACGTTGCGCACGGTAGCCCTGCAGTCGCTGCGCGGATCTGAAGCTATTTGAAGTCCTTTCGGAGCATCGCCAGAAAAATTGATATGGGGTGACTCCTTCAATAAGAGGGTGGGCAGTGTGACCCATATAGGCCTATTCAATAAGAATGAATGAACCATTGCATTTATATAGCTCTTTCGCGAACGCGCAAAGTGCTTTCCAGTGATGAGTGGGAACTCACCTCAGCTCACGCCTATATGTAAGCGTAATTAACAGTCGCGGCCATATGTGCCTCAGGGGACCGGATTAGCTGTTTGTGGTGTGGTAAAGCGTTCCACCTTGAAGGCTTGCCTCATACCTTTTTTCCCTTACAATTCCCACAAAGCGCTTACCTTAAAACCCTTAAAATGTAACCCTTTCGTTAAAATGTATCTAAATAATATTGACTAAATCCTTCACAAATTACATATAAGATGCAGTTGCAAGCACGTGGTACGATGCCACAATGCCCGCGGATGTCGGTATTTCATATGACCATGGTTAACAATGAGCTCACGTTGTTTAATATGAGCGTCTGTCCTACTTGGACTTTACCCATCAGTCCTGGAAGGAGACGCACACGCACGAGGTGGCTGGTCGGCGCAGAAGGGGGTCTTTATCAGCCGCGAGCACTAGTGCGCCGCAAACCGTCTGACGGTTAGACTTTGTCTATCTCTACAAGCACGACGTTCTTAGAAACCTGTTTAGGGTGGTCGTTTTTTTTTTTCTTTTTCTTTTTTCTGGAAAACCATGCACGCTAAAAAAAATTTCAGAAGTGTTTGTTTAGACGCGGTCGGACGACAGATAATCAGATAATGTATAGGTGTCGGTCCTGCAAATATCGGACACCGCTGTCTAATAGCCCAAGTTTCAAATAGCGGTGTCCCACGGCATGTAGGCCTGTTGATGAATGTTGGGACCAGTTTCGTTCAGATTTGAAAATGCTACCGGCCATTCTTTTGTTTGTTTTTCGAGAGAGAACAGTGACACAAATAAGGCCTAACTACTGCCATTTTGTGAAGGTCATATGTGTTAAACCATGGCATGGTGTGGCAGGAATGCGTCTGAATAATAAATAATGGCTATTTAATGCAGACCAAAAAGAGTCTGATAACATGACCGCAAATATTCTTTAATATGTTATTGCTCACGGTATTAAAGTTGTAGGGTATCAAATCTAAATGTTTATTTTGAATATGTATCAGATAAAAATATATAAAAATGCGACGTCACAGCAAAATAAGTAAAATATATATATATGTATACAAGTTATACATTTATAAGTTATTTTTCCCTGCCTGGGAACAATGTATGAATGCCATACGTGATTTTACTCACTGCTGACGATTTATTGCTAACATTTTTGACTGCCTGTTTTATTTCTACATGCAAATGTGTATTTTTCGTTTGACTTCCGTGCTCTCCTTGTTCTCCCGAGTGGAAATGGTTTCTGTTGTTTCTAGAATTTAATCTCTTGCTTTGATAACATTTCGGCAACATTTAGTCAGCAAGGATGAAAACGTATAATTTGTATAGAATTTCTGTAGTTGTATATTTATCTTCTTTATGCTAGGCTAGTAATTCACACAATAAAACGTTTACTTTAAAGCCGTCTGTAAAAAAAAAAAAAAACATGCAGTACATAAATAATTATTACGATTTTGTTTAAAATGTTCTCGTCGTGCATCAGTGAGCATTTTCATTTTTTTGGAGCTCAGTTTTTTTCGTAAAAGCGATTCAGAAACACCTGGCACTGTGAAAAATGAAAGATATAATTTCCCACTTTCATTCCTCACTGTCCGTTGACGAATTAATTTTTTAAAACGAGGTGCATGTTGTCCAGTTCGGCCATAGGAAATAAGTGCATGTAACCATATTTAAAATAGCTCGTGACAGAAATCATTCGATCCCAATAGCAGTGTCCCGAGCTGTTTGCGCTCACCAGTGTGTATCCATAGAATTATATTCTTAAAAAATCATAAACTAATAACAAAACGTTCAAAATATATACTCTACTGTTCGTCGTTTGTGTGTTGATTATAAATAAATAATGTAAATAATGTAGATATCTGACCAGCACTCTAATATTTAAGACGAACATCTAAGACTACCATTGTAATATTTTACCATGTAATAATATTTTAAACCTTTTATTTGAGCTATTTCGTTGACGCATCTAATAATTAAATGTTTTATGTCAGGATAGCTACAGCGGCGAGGTAATACTAATTGTCCTGAATTGTTCCTTTTAAAAATCGAAGGGAAACGGGCCTCCTTCTTCCAACAAACCACAAAACATTCAAAATGTCCGCAGTATGAACGCCTGTCGGAGCAATGCGCGGAAATACATTCACATTCATTTTTTCGAATCAAAAGGATCTTCAATTAAACCTGGATTGTTGTGAAATGCTTTTAATATTATTATTAATATTGCTTACCGTCTGCGGAGTGTTGTTGATTTTAGTCTGTGTGTGGAGCCATTTTGTGAGGGGTCATCCATGTCTGAGCTTTCAGATTCAGTGGAGTGCTGTGCGGATCTGGAAGTGAGGTCTATATAATTCCACATCACGTCCCGCGCGCCGCTCCGTGTGAGTAGCGGAACACGCGTGCAATGTGGCCAGGAGAGATAAGCGCGTGGCAGCGGCCACTTCGCATTCGATAAGCACTTAAACCCATTATTTATGAAATGATTCATCATTATTTGTCTTTTTTTTTCACCACCGAGGACAAAAACGTAAAATGTGTTGGTTTATTGGACAGGAGCATGCATATGAACCATTTGAGAATTGTCTACTTGGATTTTTCCCCCTAATTTGTCATATAAAAAACTTGGAGCCATCATCAAGCATAATATGCATAAACAAAATTTTTTATATAATGGACAAGAGAAAATATTTAAAGAGAAACCGTTTACACTCTTTCGTGTGTGTTTTAACAATATTTGAAATTAATAATTAGGCATATTTTTCCCACCATGCTATGAAATGGCATTAAGAAGGAACAGAGGACATGTCAATATGCACAACAGGACGCGATCGTCGCGCAAATGTGTGGACTGCATGTAGTATATGGTGTGAATCCTTCTGCATTAGAGTCGCGTAGTTATGCGCTCGTGCACAACACGCCTGCGTTGGTGGTGTACACGGGGAGAAGTCAAACCTAACGCCGTCTCAGGGTAACGTCTCTTTGTTAATTAAGCGAATCGCACGGATTAGGTTGACGCACATTTTCCCACGGCGCGAAAGCCTGAATGCAATGAATTAGATTGGCTCTGATAACCGGAGTGTCCATGTATCCATAGTCTATGCCATTATGAAACCGCAGCATATAAAGAATGAAGAATATCTCCTTCATCAATCTTCATTTTTCTGAAAAGATATACTGATGTCGAATGCCAAAACTGAAAAATTTAAATTGAGTTTAAAGCCGGCTAGGCCTGATTTAATTCTATGTTAGCATTTTCAAACCTGTGTACTATGATTTTCTGGATATTGCATATTGAGTAGCCTATTTGTTTGAAATTTGTTTAAGATTAAATGGAATTTATTTGTTCATAGAACCGCTAGTAATGATACTAATACTACTACTACTACTACTACTACTAATAATAATAATAATAATGATAATACATTGTTATTATTATTATTATTATTAATAATAATAATAATAATAATAATAATAATAATAATAATAATAATATAAAACGATTATTCTACCACTGATATTATTGTGCCCCGTGGTAAGCCCTTTCTCCTAAGGAGAAACATTAATAAAATAAAATGGAATTATCTAAAGGCCTTCTGTGGTGGCAGTTTATTCTCCTGATTTGCCTGAGCGATATCAGCCGGGTGTCCAGTGAAAGGAGATTTGTCTGAATTGGCGCAACCCTCAAAGGACCGCCTTGCGTAGAGCGATAAGCCCATATCAGTGCACCGGCCAGCTCGTGAATAGGGTTCTCCAGAGCGGCGCCGCCCTGCTCAGCGCGTGCAGCGGGAAACCGGGGAGCCCTTCCCGCGCCGCCGCCCGCGAGACCCTGAAGCGATGCCTCAGTTCCCAAAGGAGAAGCCTCTCCCCGCCAGTCGGATCCTTAACGGTCTCATTTAATTTAGCACTAGTGTTCAAATACTAATACTACTACTAATAATAATAATAATAAGAAGAAGAGCAGAAAGAAGAATAATTGATATTATTGTTAAAACATTTTTCATGATAGTAGCCAAGTAGTAGCATTAGTAGTCTTCGACTTGATTAAATTGTAAACAATGTTAATACTTCCATTGATAGCATTATTTTATACTGCCATTGTTCTCTGTTGAGGTTATGATCAATGGACCAATAGCCCAAATTAAAATGAAAAAATAAATTATGATACAATTGTCATAAATTATAAAGCAAAATTTCGAAATCTGATTAATTCTTATTTTATTCGGCGAGGTAAATTTAGTCGTTTTATTATTATTTCCTGCGATGGCACTGAATTTTCCTTGTCGCATTTCTTTCTCACAAATGTTTTAAAAAGATGAATTTTTCGGAACCCAGAGCAAAAAAGAAGAACAAGATCGCATTGGCCTATTATCACGACGCTGCTCAGACATTTGTATATTTACAAAAACACGCACTTTGCGATGGTATTCCCTTATCCTGTGTCACGACGAACATCCTGGGCTGCCGTGCACTAACATGAGCGAGCATCCTGGGCTGCCGTGCACTAACATGAGCGAGCATCCTGGGCTGCCGTGCACTAACATGAGCGAGCATCCTGGGCTGCCGTGCACAAAAATGAGGTGATAAAGGAAATGCGTTGACGCATTTACTCTGCTTTATACCGCCCCCTCACTCCCAACGGCTGAAGTGAGGCGAACATTTGGGCCTGTATACGCGCTTGAAGTGTAGCTTTACGTTTTTTATTCTCAGCTTAAGTTGTGTCTATATTGATCCTATATTGATCCGGAAATGCAGTACATTAAACAACTTTATTTTACCAAATCATGCCAATTGTATACCCACACAGTCTCAACCAAAGCATGCCAGTATTCTAAAACGTATTGTCAATATCATTAAAACAATGTTGAATTTTTTTTTTTTTTCAAATCACTGTTGACACTGCACCCCATAATACTGGTGCTCTATGGTTGAGACTTTATGTGGTACAGTACAGAATTAAGCTCTGTAGATGTTAGTGAGTAACTGTTGCATGTTATTTGGAAAGAGCCGGTGTAATTGAGCTCTTTGAATTTTAGGAACTTTCAGGCCACAAAAGGTCTGTTGTGTCAATGCGAGCAGATATCTGGAAATCACACATAGCTTTCCTGGTAAGTGGAAGGCACTTAACCTGTATTGCTTCAGTATATATCCAGCTGTATAATTGGATACAATGTAAATGCTGTGTAAAAGTTGTGTAAGTCGCTCTGGAACATCTGCTAAATTCCTGTAATGTAATGTAACTTATATTCCCTTACATAAAATAAACTACTGCTACTTCAACACTGTTAAAAATGTGCTTTATGCAGACTATTTATAACTGTAAATAAGCTACTAGGAACATGTTCAAGCATAACTCCTCTTTAACATGCTTTTAGTTCCCTCTGGCCACTGCACGTTAAGGTCATTCTGGTTGAGCTCATTTTAAATGATCAGTGCTCCAGAGAGAGTGAACGGTGTGTATTCCTCTGTGTGGGATGAGGGACGGTTCTTTGCGCAAAACCAAATTTACTTAAGAACTTTCTGCAATTAAAAGTTACCTCCAAGGCCCTCTGGCATCTGCACGTGCCCCATCTGCGTCCCTGAATGGAACCGTTGAAGCGAGCGCGTTCTGCAGTTCTTCTTTTTGTCCACCAGGTGTCACTGTAGCGGAGTCTCTGCGTCGTTGGCAGGAAGGCAGGCCGTCATCTTCTGCTGCGACCGCTACTGACGTAAACTTTTCCCACTCCGTGCGTGTGCATATTTTATTTTACTTTCTGCTTAACCTCTGTTTAACTACATAGGTTAACCAATGGCTTTGTACTCTTTTGCAGTGACAACCTGGGGAATCCAAGCGTGTGGGAAGGTAAGGGATTGTGTAGCCAACCAGATATAGGAGAGAATATTTGGCTGGGTGTAGACAGTTTTTTGGGGGTAATTTGTCAGGTAACTAGAGTTAACACCGCTACACCTTTCTGCTTTGGGATCTTTACTGACCTGTGAATCAGGGCCTCGGCATGCCTCATCCAGGAGACAGCATCTCCTACAGCACTGTGTCCCCATCACGGCTGGGGCACTGCATTTCTGTTTGGTCCAGAGTGCCCCCTTCAGAAAACCACTGCCAGTAGCAAACTGGACATCCCTTCCAAATACTGAATTCCTCATATACTTAGTTTCAGCACTTAGCCATGAGAAGGGTACAGGGTGGTATGGCTGTTAAGCTTCAGCAGTTAGCCATGAGAAGGGTACAGGGTGGTATGGCTGCTTAGCTTCAGCAGTTTCTAACATGAGAATGGTACAGGGTGGTATGACTGCTTAGCTTCAGCAGTTTCTAATGTGAGAAGGGTACAGGGTGGTATGGCTGTTAAGCTTCAGCAGTTAGCCATGAGAAGGGTACAGGGTGGTATGACTGCTTAGCTTCAGCAGTTTCTAATGTGAGAAGGGTACAGGGTGGTATGGCTGTTAAGCTTCAGCAGTTAGCCATGAGAAGGGTACAGGGTGGTATGGCTGCTTAGCTTCAGCAGTTTCTAACATGAGAAGGGTACAGGGTGGTATGACTGCTTAGCTTCAGCAGTTTCTAATGTGAGAAGGGTACAGGGTGGTATGACTGCTTAGCTTCAGCAGTTTCTAATGTGAGAAGGGTACAGGGTGGTATGACTGCTTAGCTTCAGCAGTTTCTAATCTGAGAAGGGTACAGGGTGGTATGACTGCTTAGCTTCAGCAGTTAGCCATGAGAAAGTTATAGGAGGGGGTTGCGTTTCTTGCATTTTTGTGTTTTACCTAGCAATCAGTAAATGAATTGCACTATTCTGAATATCTATTTTACATCAAGCATAACTAAAGTCATATTTTACACACACACTCACAGCTAGTCGCACTCAAACTCTCACACCCCCCAACTAGTCCCACTCAAACACACACACACACACCCCAGCTAGTCCCAGTCAAACTCTCACGCACACACACCCCAGTCAAACTCTTTTTTCGTTGTGTGTATAAATAAATGAATAACACAAATGAGCAAGGTATCAACGTCCAATCGCATGAAGGGGGAATACCAGCAGGTCGCCACCCTTCTGTGACGTCGCCAGCTGTTCCGTTCTAACCAATGAGATGCGTGTATGGTGACATCATTGAGGTGCCGCGTAAACAAGACGGCCAGTACTCTCGCTACAACAAAGAGCGGAACAGCCGCAGCGACGGGCGAATTACGACCAGAAATCATTCTGCACAACTGCGCTTAGCTTTCAGAGACAATAATGTGCGCATTTTTCAACGGTGAAAACCTGAGAACCAGCCTCTTCCCCCCCACGAGGGAACTTTTTGCCTGAGAGCAGCTGTGATCACCGCCTTGCCAAATCGCCCCCACTCCACCCCATGTCATATTAACCCCTTCGAAAGCTTGTAAATGCACTTTCACTTAAAGTTTCGGGTTCTGACCTTTGCAACCACTGCACTACCGGCATAACTAACATCGGCTTTAGGAGTACAGTCCAGTTTCCCGAAAATGCAGAGGCGAGATCGAAACATTAACCCAATTAAGACCTAGTTACGGTATCAATAATGGTGGCATCTACGTACTTTATCTAATGCAAATGCACAAAATCTGTAACGTGGCATAGCAGGCAGAGGAAAGCAGATGACCTAAAGCCCAGAGTCTTTGTCGGCTGAACAAAGAGCGACCTTTGACTGCGGGTAATAAAGGCCGCCCTTGGAGCGCCGCATTCCCCGCATTCCGAAACCGCAGGCGTTCCGGAGCGCGCGCAGAACTAGTCCGTAGGGAAAATAAGACAGAAAAATACTTCCATAAAAATTTTTATTTCGCGTGGTGCACGCGCAAATAAGATTTGAGAACAAATGTCAAAATAGATCTTTTTCAATGCAACGACAGCAAAAAAAAAAAAGTACAAAAATAACAATATGGGCTAAATGCTGGTCTTTATAAAACAAAGACAGAACTGAATAAAGTTGTGGCCTCCGAATAAACCTTCTGTCCGTGCATAGTGAAACTTTAAAACCAACGCTGGAAACACCACAACAGTGCCCCCCCCCCCCCCCCTAACCAACTAGTGGTCATGGTTACCTCGCGCCCACATAAAACAGCAACTCATATATTCAGCACCGAACACGAGAACCTTCATTTTGCATAAAACCTTCGCAAACCAGTACTTGTAACAGGTAGCTAAAATTTAACTCGATTCCAACTAAAGTGGAAAATCTATCCGCTTCCTGCTTGCGCCCACGTGTTTTGTTCACAGTACACAGCTACACACAGACACTTTGAGGAAGTATCTGTGAAAGGAAGTTAGAGAGAACCCCGGTACACACCGCTCTTCCTCTTTCACGGTTTCCACGTGGCCGAGCCTAAACTCTGGGCCCCACAAGCACTTAGTACAGCATAATTAGCCTACTCCGTAACACAACTTGATCACGTATAATTCTATAAAACACCCACTTGAATCCCTGAAAAGTCTACGCTGGTGCTTTGCGTGCTGGTTAAAATGCCTCAATGGCAGTTCCCCAGGGATTCAGAGTCTTCAGCGGGAGTTCAGAGCACACCTGCCCGGCACCAGTATCGCAACCACCCTCTCCTGACTTTGCCTCGGCGCCCTCTTTACTCAGTAGTCCCGTAAAACTGGCTCCAAAAATATTAATGAGACTGGACACGTTGCTTGTGTCCATCTCCTCTCCCTCCGCGTCCTCGTCGCATGAGGGCAGAGTCGGTTTGTTTTTCTTAACCGGAGAATCCGCTCCAGGCGAGTCAACACCATCCGCGTCTCTTTTCCTGCAGGCTTTGCGACACGCTGCCCCGCGGTTTTGAGAGTTTGGTTCGGGAAGGCCACACCGGGAACCATCCTGCCCGGAACCGCGCGCCTGCAGAGGTTGAGTCGATGTCGCAATCCAAGAACCGTCGGTCGCGCCGCATACGGGTGAAACCGGGTTGCGGAGGACAGAGGCGTCCGATGAGGCAGAAGAAGCGCCAGATGTGTCCCCCTCACCCGCACTCTGGGTTGGTCGGCAGCTGTGATCCAAATCTGAGTTTATCCTCACCTCAGTCTCGGTTTGGGGCAGGGCTGTGGGGTGAGTGCGTTTATCTGGCTCCGTAACCACAGTCGAATCGTCTTCACTGGCGACCGAAGAACCACAGCCTGCCAAGGGCTCAGACTCCCAAATAAACTGGCCCTGCTCCGGTTCCGTGGCCAGGTCTGTTTCCCCGGTCTCTCCCTGGTGCGATCCGCTGAGGCACACGCCACCGCCGTAGTTCGTCAGACACACCTCCCGAGCGCTCCGGAGAACTAGGGACACCAGGAGATTTTTATGGAGCTTGATTCCGCCTCGCTGTACGCGGGAATTATAAATCTTTCCCATTGATATGCTCATTATCCGGTGTGCATCCGCACTGAATTCCATACTTACAACAGCAAACCTAGCCAAGTTAGCTAGCCTGCCAACGTTGGCTACTTCTGTTTTGAAAGTGAGTCTTCGGCTAATTTTGCGTGCTCCCGTTCAAGAATCCAGCGAGAGTACAAAGATTAAAGTCCACCCATTCCAATTTCCGCTTTCATACCAGTACCGTTGGCTCAACGAAGCCGTGTGCCGCTAGCTACGTTTATCACTCATTTGTTTCACAGTATACAAGCCCTAGCAAAAAAATTGTTAAAACATTTCTTGGACAGCCCGTTCGGATGTGTTTTCGGGTTTTCCTCTAAACGGCTGGTTAATACTAAATGCGAAATAGTAGCATGGACGACATGCCTACTACCAGGATTCAAAACTGCGTAGCAAATCAGCAAAAGTCTGTTTTTACCAATTATATAGTGTGACGTAACGGTCACACCATCCAATAGGACGGGAGCCTGTTTGAAAAGCGGTGGGAACTGCAACCCGCCAAATCTGTGAACCAATAAGCAGGCGGGGTGGGGGAATCAAATTTTTAGTGAATGAAATTTTAGTAAACTATCACGTGATTTCCCATCTAACGACATTTAAAGGGTAGAAAGCCAGAGAATCCAATAAGCCAAGGGAAAAAACGGTTAGTTGGTAACCGTGCCCCTCAAATACTCACACACAGACCGAAAGAGAAAACTCAGCTTAGCAGCGAATAAATGCAGGGACTTCTACACCCGAAAATGATACATTTCTGTAAGGATTCCAATTCAAATTTGTCTTAAAATCTTTGGAACTATAATTTAACCAATTGCTCTTTATGGCAGTGAGGTGTGGGGTCCACTCATCAGTCAAAAATGGGTGAAACATCCAATTGAAATCCTGCATGCAGAATTCAGTAAACATAAAAACACAACAAACAATGCGCACTGGCCAGAATTAGGCCTATACCCACTACTTATCAAAATACAAGAAAGGTCAATCAAATTTTGGAAGCAATTTAAACCAAGCGACCCTCACTAAAATCTACACAAAGCCCTGCAATACCAAGAGTTGAGCAAAGCAAACAATCCCCTCACTCAGCTGGTCCTGAGCCCTACTTCTCCACACACACTAACACATACTAACACCACAATTAGAGTACATAATTAGAATAAACCAAATTGCAACACAGCTGAAACAGAATTATATCACTTATCGGGAATCTCAACAAAATCACAAAATAAAACAAAATGTTGTCTGGCCCTAAAAAGACAGTACACTGTGGCAAGCTACCTGACCACAGTTACTGACAAAAACTTGGCCATAGAGACTGGCAGGTGATGTGATGGTTTCATATCCACAATAATTATCTTCCATCGTTCCTCAGTGCCATGCCCTCCACTGGACAAAACTACCTACAAACCACATTTTGATATATTTTATTTTACATTTACAAAATTACAAAGCAATCGCTAATGGAGAATTTAGTATTTTGTCATTTCACTATGTAGCTGACATCAGAAGCGCAGGTAATATAATCTATCAGAAGTGACAACCAAAATATGAGCATTTGACCTGGTGCCATTAAGCAGTGTTTACCCTACATGCCACTCAAAGCACTGTGGGATGCAGCTTTGGTCTCTGTGGTCCTCTGGGTTCATATTTCACATCAAAATTAATGGTTCCTCTTTCAATAGCAGGTCAGCATAGACATACACTTGCACACACACACACACACACACACAGGGACAAACACGTGCACATGCACATGCGCACATGCGCACACATACACACACACACAAGCATGCGCACTCACAAACATACATGCACACGCACACATACACACACACACACACACACGCACGCACACATGCACGCACGCACGCACGCAAACACACACACAGTTTCAGTCAGGATTTATTTCCCTTTGCTTGGCCAGTCCGACCAATCCCACAGCATCATGTCGCTCTGTTGCCTAGAAACTGGCTGACTGTTGCCCAGCGCCCGGCCGGTGGTTGCCTAGCGCTGGACCCGCCGGTGGCTCAGCACTCTGAGGAAGGCTGTGGTGTTGTGGGTCATCAGGCGGGTGACCTGCTCCAGACTCAGCTCGGCGACCTTCTGCCCGTTCACCTCCAGGATCTCATCCCCCTCTCCCAGCAGGCCAACGTACAGCTTCCCCCCGCCCTGCATACGCTCCACATACACGCCTGAAACAGACAGGGAGGAGTCTTCCTCGTCATCATCATCAGCCATCATCACACCAGGCGCTGAGGCAAGCGGACGCAGAGAGGAAGGGCTCTCGTACCCGAGTCGGCCCGACCGTTGGGCCGGCTGATCAGGAACCCAAAGGGCCCGTTGTGGGGTCTGTTGAGCTCCAGGAGGAGGGTCCCGTCAGAGAAGACCTGGACGACTCGTCCCAGAGACCCCACCCCACTGGGCCTCCCCACGTCCTCTACGCTCAGAGTCTGCTGGAGCCCCCTGCTGGACACACAGGGAAACACACGTCTCAGTCTCTCCCTGGTGCAAAGTGCTGAGACACTGCTGTAGTTTGCAAGTGCACACACACACACACACACACACACTCTCACACACACTCTCACACACACACACACACACACACAGACACACACTCACACACACACACACACACACACTCACGCAGTGAAAGGAGATTATTTTGTTGTGGCTCGGCTGTGCTCCTGCCTTTTGGGACAGGATTTGATTTGGGGTTGCACATTCCAGAAATACCGCAGTACAGGGCTAGCTTCCTGCACTGGCCCAGAGCTCTCCTTCATGCACACAGTGTCTAATGCACAGTGTTTAACACACAGTGTGTTAGAGTGTGTGCCCTGTGTGCCAGTTGTACCCGTGAGATGGACTGTGAGGTGGCGCGTCCTGTCTGTACAGGTTGGAGAGTTCTTCCTTCATCTGAATTGGCAGTTCCTGCACTGAGGATGACCTCCGCAGTACAATCAGGGGCGGCCTCTGCTGGCAGGTGGGGGACATTACATTCAATCACTGACTAAGAACATCAACCACAACTGGGGAAATACATTCATTTTTTATCCCTCAGTATTTCATTAGCAATTGCTAAATGAAATTGTATAATCCTAATATAGAGCTATGTGGCCCTTTATTAATGGAAGAAATGCCAGGTAGACGAATGTGGCATTTCATGCAGTTTCAGAACCCTACCAGTTACACAGTAAAATGTTCAGTGTTACACTATGTAGATTTTACACTGATAGCGTATGTTGGAACCAGAACCTGAAACTCTGTTAGCGTTACACAATACTGAATATTTTACTTCACACAATTCTAGTGTGTTTAGCTGCTTATATGCACCAGTGAGCCACACCTGTCCCAGTGACTGCAGAGAGGGGGTCTTTCTCAGCCAAATGTGGTGCCCAGAGGCGGGGCTGGGGGCGGGGTTTTGGGTTTGGGAGGCGGAGCCCTGTTGGTGGGCGGAGCTCAGTCGCTCCACACTGCAGGCCTGGCGGGGGCGGAGCCAGCTGCCGCTGTTCAGCCCAATGGCGGAGAAGAACCGGCGCAGGGACAGCTTGGGCCGGACCTGCTGCGGGTCCGGTCCACTGGGGGAACAGAACCAGCACGCCAGCAGGTTACAGGTTCGATTGCTTCAATAAATATCCGGCCGTGCAAACGGATATTACGCACAGAAATACGAATCGAGTATCACAGGGGCTTATCCTTGTCCCAGGTTTCCGTCATGTTTTGAAAGCTGTGTGCACTTTCACAAGTGGCCTGTAGAGGGCATTGCATCTGAGTTAAAAGCTTCAGGAGCAGACGTTGGCAAACAGTTGCACAGTTACAGCGACTATTTAACACCCTTCAGGCCACACCCAGTACTAAAGGAGAGCCAGTGACTATTTAACACCCTTCAGGCCACACCAAGTACTACAGAAGAGCCAGTGACTATTTTACACCCTACAGGCCACACAGTACTACAGAAGAGCCAGTGCCTATTTTACACCCCAAGGCAGCGATTGTAACAGGTACTCACCGTGCATGCTCACAAGGCTCCTCCCACTGTGATTTCATCCATAGCCCCTCCTCCCCCTGTGACTCTGACCCGCCCCCTAGTGGTAGGGAGATGCCTGTACCTGCTGGGTCACACCACAAAAAGCAACTGTATATACCAGGCCAGGTGCGTACAAAACAGGTGCACTGGAGTGTAATATGGGGGTACAGATGTGCGATACCTGTGTTCGGCTGGCCTGTGGTCTCAACTGTGGTTGGCCAGTACCCATGCGGGGCAAGAGGCGGGGCTCTGGTGGGGTGCAGGCTCAGGGGGCTGTGCTGTTCTGTAGAGTACAGCTGTGGAGTCAAATCCTCTAGCTCTGGGGGCAGATCCAGGCCTGTGCCCCTCTCCGCTCTCTTACCCCCCCTCCTCCTCCTGGACCTCCCCAAAGAGGAGTCCCCCACAACCCCACCCCCACCCCCGGCACTCTGCCCCTCCCCCGGCAGGCCTGAGGTGACCCAGTGGGGCGGAACCGTCCCCCAGTGCGGGTCCACCGGGCCAGGGTGGGTGAGGGGAGCGCGGTTTGAGGCGGGGTTTGGGCGGGGCAACGAGGTGCCCCTCATGAAGGTCTCACAGGAACTGCACCTCCTGTCCCTGGCCAGTGCCTCCCCCTGTGAGCTGCTCCTCTTCCTGCGGCAGGAGGAGGAGGAGGAGTGACCGTCCTGGCTCCGCCCCCGGGTGGTCGGGGGGGCGTGGGGCTTCGGCGGGCGGTCGGAACGCTGGCGCTCCAGGTAGCGCCGCTCGGCCTCCATCTCCGACTCGTCCTGGAAGCGCACCCGCGTGGGGGAGGGGCCGCAGCGTCGCCGTGACGACACACCCGAACTGCCACTCGAGGAGTCGCTGAGGTAACCACACACGCCCACGGGCCCCTCCCTCTCTGGGAGCCTTGCCCTGCCAAGAGACACTGCCACAGTCTGCCCTCACAAAGCCATGCCCACTCAGCCACGCCCGCTCAGCCACGCCCGCTCAACCATGCCCACTCAACCACACCCACTCAGCCACGCCCGCTCAACCACACCCGCTCAGCCACACCCACTCAGCCACACCTACTCAGCCACACCCACTCAGCCACACCTACTCAGCCACACCTACTCAGCCACACCCACTCAGCCACACCTACTCAGCCACACCCACTCAGCCACACCTACTCAGCCACACCCGCTCAACCACACCCACTTAGCCACACCCACTCAACCATGCCCGCTCAGCCACGCCCGCTCAGCCATTCATCGGCAAGTGCGCCGTTTTGGACACAGCCCCATACACTCATACCAAAGGTGCATGCTGGGTAAATGTTCTCCTGCATGAGGTCACCTCCTCTATCCCTCTCTCTCCCTCTCTCTCCCTCTCTCTCTCTCTCTCTCTCTCTTCTCTGCTCGAACGTGCAGCTGTCTCCCAGATTAGACGGGTAAACTGTCTTAAGTCGCTGCACTCATTAAAGATCCCCTGGCATTTACTGAAAGATTAGGGGGTGTTAACCTGGGTGTCCTGTGCCAAAATTCCAACCGGCTCACCCTGTCTGGCCCTCTGATCACCCTCCTTTCCGTGGGTCAGTTTCCCTGGGTCAGCTTCCCTGGGTCAGCTTCCCTGGGTCAGTTTCCCTGGGTCAGCTTCCCTGGGTCAGTTTCCCTGGGTCAGTTTCTTGGGTCAGTTTCCCTGGGTCAGTTTCTTGGGTCAGTTTTCCTGGGTCACTTTCTCTGGGTCAGTTTCCCTGGGTCAGTTTCTCTGGGTCAGTTTCCCTGGCTCAGTTTCTCTGGGTCAGTTTCCCTGGGTCAGTTTCTCTGGGTCAGTTTCATGGGTCAGTTTCTCTGGGTCAGTTGGGTCAGTTTCACTGGGTCACATGCAGGCACACACACACACACACACACACACACTGGAGCAGACTTACACGCTGGTGCTGTGTATAGGTATGCAGGTATGTTCAGGTAAGAGGGCGTGTGAGGCCTGGACTGGGCCGGTCCGGGTCTTCCTGCGGGCCTGATCCAGGAGACGCATGGCCAGCTCGTACCTGGGGCTCAGCGGGTCCTCCGCAGAGACACCGCACCTGCGAGGGGGGAGGGGTGGGAGAGGGGGAGAGGGCGGAGGGGAGGGGGAGGGGGGGAGAGAGAAAGAGAGAGATGGAGAGGGAAGGAAAGATTAATTTGTCTGTTATTTCAGACAATAATAACAGTATTTGCCCAGAAAAACCATTTAAATTGACAGCTGTGTAAACTGTGTTATTAGCACAGGTGAGAGCTGTGCTGTGTAAACTGTGTTATTAGCGCAGGTGAGAGCTGTGCTGTGTATACTGTGTTATTAGCACAGGTGCGAGCTGTGCTGTGTAAACTGTGTTATTAGCGCAGGTGAGAGCTGTGCTGTGTATACTGTGTTATTAGCACAGGTGCGAGCTGTGCTGTGTAAACTGTGTTATTAGCACAGGTGAGAGCTGTGCTGTGTAAACTGTGTTATTAGCACAGGTGAGAGCTGTGCTGTGTAAACTGTGTTATTAGCACAGGTGAGAGCTGTGCTGTGTAAACTGTGTTATTAGCGCAGGTGAGAGCTGTGCTGTGTATACTGTGTTATTAGCGCAGGTGAGAGCTGTGCTGTGTAAACTGTGTTATTAGCGCAGGTGAGAGCTGTGCTGTGTAAACTCACCCTTGGGGGGTCTGTGTGCTCCGACTGTGCCCATATATGCCTAAATCACAGTCAGAGTCTGTCTGACAGACAGCACCTGGAGAGGGAGAAAGAGAGAGGAGGGAGAGAGAGAGGTATGAGGGACAGAGAAAGAGAGAGG
This sequence comes from Anguilla rostrata, assembly GCF_018555375.3. Taxonomy (NCBI): domain Eukaryota; kingdom Metazoa; phylum Chordata; class Actinopteri; order Anguilliformes; family Anguillidae; genus Anguilla; species Anguilla rostrata. The sequence continues at coordinate 837,993 of NC_057938.1, read as the reverse complement.
AGGGAGAGAGAGAGAGGTATGAGGGACAGAGAAAGAGAGAGGAAGGAGAGAGAGAGAGGTATGAGGGACAGAAAAAGAGAGAGGAGGGAGAGAGAGGTATGAGGGACAGAGAAAGAAAGAGAAAGGTACAGAGGGTGTCCAGCTGCACATTTGGGGTGTAGCTCTGTTCCTCTTTCTCACCTGACCTCTGTGTGTCCTGGCTGCAGTTTTGGGGATCGTGGAGCACGCTGTACAGGCTCTCCCAGCTGTCAGCCCTCCTGAGCCCTCCCACAGGGCCCCCTGCCTCCTTGGGGCCCCCGTCCCGCAGCCCAAACCTGCTCAGGAGACTCTCCAGGCTGTCTGACCTCTGCAGGCCCCACTGCAACAGCTGCTGCCCCCCAGCCCCGCCAACTTTCCTGCCCCCTGCAGCCCCGCCCACTTCCATACCTGCTGTCCCACCTGTAGCCCCGCCCACTTCCGTACCTGCTGCCCCACATGTAACCCCACCCACTTTCCTGCCCCCTGTAGCCCCGCCCATTTCCCTGCCCCCTGTGGCCACACCCACTTCCCTTCTCCATTTAGCCACACCCAGGTCCCTGTTCTCTCCAATCACTACCCTGCCCACAGCCTTGCCCATTTCCCCACCTTCTCTAAACATTGCCTCAGCTGCCACCCCACCCACTGTCCTGCCCTCCACTCGCACCCCTACCCCCAGAGTGAGGGCGTGGCCCTTCAGTGCCAGTGTCCTGGGACGTACAGGGGCCCAGGGTTTGGGTGGGTGGGACTCCTCTGCCTCAAAGTGATCCAGACCCACCCGTTCACCCTGCCCACTGACCACAGTCTCCGCCTCTTCCTGCCCCTGCAGGAGCTGATTGGTCAAGTGGGCATGTCTCTGAGCCTCAGGCTCCGCCTCCTCATTGTTACTGCCACTGCTGGTTGGTCCCCCTGTGATGCGTGACTCTAGTGGCCATGGCAACGACACCGCAGAGCATGGAGGAATATGCAGCTGTGACAGCAGGGCGTCTGGGCGGGGCCTGGGGCGGGGCCAGGGGCGGGGCTGAAGCTCATCATCTGTCCGGCTGGAGGCTGGTGGTCCGACCTTCTGCAGGTAAGAAGGGGATGTCCCATTGGCCACGGTCATTTCCTCCATGCTGTGTTCAGCCATTCGGCTGAGGTCTTATTCAGAGGGCTAGGGGAAGGAGAGAGGAGAGGGTAAAATTAAAGTTTTAAAGTTTCAGTGCAACAATTAAGGTTTCCACTCAGTTCAGATGAATTTTCTCTGATTCTCCGGTGAAGGCTCCAGTGGAGGCTCCTGTGTGTCCAGGAGGCCAGGGGCTCCACCCAATCCCCACGGGAGGAGGCAGTGATTCACATAGAGAGGGCAGGATTATGATTGGACGGCAGGAGGCAGAGATTCACACAGAGAGTGCAGGATTGTGATTGGACAGCAGGAGGCAGTGATTCACACAGAGAGTACAGGATTGTGATTGGATGGCAGGAGGCACACAGGCACACACACACTCACACAGAGCACACACATGCACACACAAGCACACTCACACAGAGCACACACACACACATACTCACACTCACACTGACACACACACTGACACACACATGCACACACACACCCACAAATTGAAAAAATCACACCAGTCAGATGCACCTCCCTCCCTCTCACTCCCTCCTTCCCTCTCTCACTCCCTCCTTCCCCCTCTCTCTCTGCGGAACAGGATGGCTTTCTGCACTGGCCTGCAGTAGGGATTTAAATGACTCATTTATAATCAGATATTAACACTGAACACAGCTGCCTGTCATATCCACTCCCCCTTGCAGTATGTCACAGCCTGCACCATAACCAAGAGCCGGCACCGTAACCAAGCGCCGGCACCGTAACCAAGCGCCTGCACCGTAACCAAGCGCCGGCACCGTAACCAAGCACCGGCACCGTAACCAAGCGCCTGCACCGTAACCAAGCGCCGGCACCGTAACCAAGCACCGGCACCGTAACCAAGCGCCTGCACCGTAACCAAGGGCCGGCACCGTAACCAAGCGCCGGCACCGTAACCAAGCGCCGGCACCGTAACCTAGCGCTGGGGGACTGTATCCTAGCGCCTGCACCGTAACCAAGCGCCGGCACCGTAACCAAGCGCCTGCACCGTAACCAAGCGCCTGCACCGTAACCAAGCGCCTGCACCGTAACCAAGCGCCAGCACCGTAACCAAGCGCCAGCACCGTAACCAAGCGCTGGCGGTTCGTAACCAAGCGCCTGCACCGTAACCAAGTGCTGGCGGTTCGTAACCAAACTTTAGCGGACTGTTACCAAATGCTGACGCATCGTAACCGAGCGTTAGCTCAATCCAGAGCGATAGAGAGGCTGCACAGGCCAGAGCGATAGAGAGGCTGCACAGTCCAGAGAGGTAGAGAGGCTGCACAGGCCAGAGAGATAGAGAGGCTGCACAGTCCAGAGAGGTAGAGAGGCTGCACAGTCCAGGCAGGGCATTGATGTGCAGCTATCAGGCTGAGCAGGAGACTGTAATGTGTCTTTAATCCTGACCCACCGCTCACAAACACAAACACACAAACGCACAAACGCACAAACACACAAACGCACAAATGCACAAACGCACAAAAGCAGTCAGTCCTACACGTGCAAATGAGAAAGCCCTGGATGAGAAGATGTGGGTGGACATTTTAAAGTTCCACAGCTGTGTTCCGCAGCTGGATTTAACAGCAACAATGAGGCCAGGTTTGCCCTAACCCCCACACCTTAACCCTAACCCTCACACCCTAACCCTAACCCTCAGACCCTAACCCTAACATCCTAACCCTAACCCTCACACCCTAACCCTAACATCCTAACCCTAACTCTCACACCCTAACCCTAACATCCTAACCCTGCACACAAACAGCACCTGGGTTTGCATGCTGGACACACACCTCTCTCTCTCTCTTTCTCTCTCTCTCTCTCTCACACACACACACACTATCTCTCTCTCTCTTACCGTTCTGGCTCCTGATGAGTGTTGGGTCATGGCAGCTCAGGTGTTGCTGATCCAGACCCGTATTCCTGATTCCGTACAGCCAGCGAGCCTGTTACAGTCCTCTCTCTCTCCCACTCTCCCCCCCCTCTCCTCCTCTCTCTCCCTCTCTCTCTCTCACACACACACACACACTTGCTCCCTCCCCCTCTTCAGGACTTAAGGACTCTCCCTCCGTCTCTCTATCCTCTCTCTCCCTCTCTCACACACTCTCTCCCTCCCTTTGTTCATCAGGGAGATTAAGGACTGGTGCTCAGTCCCTTCACTCCAGGGTTCTTACACAGACAGGACCAATATGACTCTGACTGGCTTTATCAGCTTGTGGAAAGGATGCTGAAGATTCCCCCTGTACAGTGACAATGTGCAGCTCCCTGCCCCCAGTACTCACTGTATTGAACAGTCCCCAGCATCTTCTCCCACACTCTGTACTTCAGATTGCCCAGGCCACATCAATCAGCGCTCCTGAGACCTTCTCTGGATCCGCCAGTGTGCACTGGGCTCTGCAATAATATTCAGGAGTCACTTGTGCTGTGGGCGTGGCTTCATTACCATAGAAGATTATCAGCAGCAACATTAGATCATAATTCTATAAGCCGTAACCATGAAAAAGCTTATTATTATTATTATTTCATTTTGTGCATACCGTGAATAATTCTTCACATATTTCCTCAATTTTGACACATAGTCTTGATGCCACATAAATAATGCTGCTGTGTGTTGCCCCAAAGTAGTAAGGCGTAGTACACCCAGGTGAAAACTGCCTTTGTAAATGCTTCAGGAGAAAGGGTTAAGAATGGTCAGAAAATCACCAGGAAAGTTTTAGTGCTTTTAAGATCTATCAAATGTTGGTGGGTTCTGGGTCATGGAGAGAAGTTTTGTAAAATGTGAGTTCACTTACCTTGCAGCTCTGAAACAAGGAGAGTGAATAATTCTAATTGTAGTCAATACCCAAGTCGTAAATACTTTGCTTCTAAGATGATGAATGTGGCCCTGCAAGTAATTGGAAATATAATTAATTATTTTCCAAGAAATCAAACCATCTGTTTTTTTTTTTTTTTATTACATTGCATCGGCATGCAGCCAGGTGCTTTGAACTGCCTACTTGTAATTTTAAGATCATTATTGTGTGTAACCAAAGGAGCACGCTGTCATTTCTATAGTTAACATGGGCATAAAGAATGGAAATATATTGTGAAAAGAAAAAAATCTTTGGATCTTGGGCCTCACCTAAAATGGCATCTGCGAGTTCTTCACTCTTATCAGAGACGCCACATCCAGCAGGGGGCGCCATTGCACCACTGAAGTTAGCGTGTGGTTGCTCTGCTACCACAATGAGATTTAAAAAACGGCAAGAATACTCATTGCACCTCATTACCTCCTATTTTTAACCTCACTGAGCAGCTTTAGCCGCCGTTACCAGGTGTTTCTGCAAATACATTCCCTGCAAAAGTTAGTTTTGTTTTAACAGCGTGAGAGACTGAGATCTCTCCTCCGCCCTGAATCTTCATTCATCTTAATACGCGTTTCCTATACTGCTCTTTTTCTCTTTACGTGTTAAAGTGGATCGATAAATGTATTTCTTCGGTTCTCGCGATGCACACCACCCTGTTTTTTCCGAACAGGCAGAAAAAGACTGGTTTGCTCTTCACAGTGAAGTCATAACATTCTCAGATTTGATCGCACTTGGCGGACTGAAGGAAGACTTCCCAGCTGCTTGAAATGACGGACTCCTTTCCCAATGGCTGTGAGCATCAAAAAAAAAAAAAAAAGAATTTCGTTTTGAATATTGCTGAAATGTGATGTCTTTATTAAAATTGTGAGTACACAGTAAAATGTGTTATGTTAAATCAGCTTGATTGGATACATTTTACTCTGATGGAGTACATTCAACATGCTGTTGCTGTGTGTGTGTGACACTCCTAGTTTGATGATTCGTGGGCGTGTCGTTGGAGTGGGACAGTACATAGACATATATACGTCTATGGGACAGTATAATCCGCAACCCAGCGAGTTCATTTTTGTATGTTATGTACCGGGGCGAAATAAATCATTCGTAGTGACGTATTTAGTAACGTCCAATCAGCTTTGGGTTTTGACAAACGGAAATGCGCATGCGCCATGGAGTGTGTTTGTTTGGGTTTGTGCAGTTCGATTGAACTCAGGAGTCACTGCAATGAACAGTCTGCTGCTACGTCTGCGTTCGCGATTTACTGAAAGGACCATACTTAACTTCTCGGCTTTGCTTCTTGCAAGTAGAATTCACTGTTGTGCAGAGGTACGATATAATGTGGATCAGCCATTTCCCCCAGGAAAGTGAAACGGACAGGCTAGCCACTGGCTCGCTACCGCACTTACTTTGTAGCCAAGTAACTGCATTGCTAATACTTATGAATACATGTATTAGCATCTTAATGAAAAGTTTATCTGTAACGTCGTCTCATGAATTGATCCGTGGGCAGCAGGACCACGGCTTACGGATCAACAGTATCTGCGCAAGTTAACGCCACCATTTGCGTGTCTATGATTCACAGAGAAGCTTTTGCACTACACCGAAGGACGAGGTGACGAAAGCACGCCATGCGGATGAAGCCAGAAGGAAGTACGGAAACCTGGCTCCGACTATTTTCAGTAAAGTGATCGACAAATCCATCCCTGCAGACATCATCTATGAGGACGACAAGGTATCTTAAGTCAGTTATAGTTGCACGTTACACGCGTTCTGCATGTCATCTTAACATGACTGCACGAACAAACCCTACAATATTAGGAGTTAACAACGAACAGCTTAAAATGGTCACGTATGAAAGTTCACTTTGCATGTAGATTCCATGCGGCGGAAGGGGGCGGGGCTGATCCTAGGGTTAGGGGTCCACACACGGATTCCACACCCGCAGCACATTTCCCTTTTGCAGCTAGATGATACAGTTTATATCCAGCGCTGCCCAGATCTTTGGCTGCACAGGTTAGCGCAGCATCAGATAATACAGAAGTAAATATAAGGGTAAAGGGTGTGTGAAAATGAGGACTTGTAACGCCCGTGTTGTTCTGTGGCTCAGTGCCTGGCATTCCGTGACATCAGTCCCCAAGCACCGGTCCACTTCCTGGTTATTCCTCGGACTCCTATCCCAAGAATCAGTGCGGTGGAGGATGACGATGCACAGGTGCAGTGTGAGAGAGAGAGAGAGTGTGTGTGTGTGTGTGTGCGTGTGAGAGAGAGAGAGAGAGAGAGAGAGAGTGTGTGTGTGTGTGTGTGTGCGTGCGTGCGTGCGTGTGTGTGTGAGAGAGAGAGAGTGTGTGTGAGTGTGTGTGTAAGACAGAGAGTGTGTGTGTGTGTGAGAGAGAGAGAGAGAGAGTGTGTGTGGTGTGTGAGAGAGAGAGAGAGAGAGTGTGTGTGTGTGTGTGTGTGAGAGAGAGAGAGAGTGTGTGTGTGTGTGTGGTGTGTGTGTAGAGAGGAGTGTGTGTGTGTGTGTGTGTGTAGAGAGAGTGTGTGTGTGTGGTGTGTGTGTGTGAGGAGAGATGTGTGTGTTTGTGTGTTGGGGAGAGGTGTGTGTGTGTGTGTGTGTGAGTGTATGTGTAAGAGCGAGAGAGAGAGTGTGTGTGTGTGTGTGTGTGTTAGCATTGCTGGTGTAGGTCTGCCAGCGCTGAACTGTAGTCTCTACAGTGTCACATTAGGAACTCATCAAATTCACCAGCTACCTGTGTAACATTGCATGTGTAGAAACATCAAATTCACCAGCTATGTATAGAAACAGCGGTCTGTTGTGAAAAAGTTATGGTGTGAATAATGATTGCTGTGTGTTAAACTGAGAGTCGGTTTCCTTTCCCAGATAAATACTTAGGCGACGACCGTTTTCCACACACCCAGGAAGTGGAAACCAAATTCCGTGAATGTTTTTACCGTCTCGTTTTTTGTTTTTTTGTTTTTGCCTTTTTCCCCACAGCTCTTGGGACACCTCTTGGTTGTGGCCAAAAACGTGGCTCAGAAAGAAGGTTTGGTGGAGGGATACAGAGTAGGTAAGAGTAAACTCACCTGTGCACACCTGCAGTCTGGCTCAGCTGATGCTGAACCTCTGAGCACTTAGCATGAGTTCACCAGCTGTGCACGAGCTGCACCTAACGCCTCAAACACATCAACACTTACAGCAGTAGTGCGGTGTGAGCAGCGTGAGTTTGTGTTGCAGTGATTAATGATGGGTAGTATGGTGTGAGCAGCGTGAGTTTGTGTTGCAGTGATTAATGATGGGTAGTATGGTGTGAGCAGCGTGAGTTTGTGTTGCAGTGATTAATGATGGGTAGTATAGTATGAGCAGTGTGTGCTTGTGTTGCAGTGATTAATGATGTGTAGTATGGTATGAGCAGCGTGAGTTTGTGTTGCAGTGATTAATGATGGGTAGTATGGGATGAGCAGTGTGTGTTTGTGTTATTTTGTGTTGCAGTGATTAATGATGTGTAGTATGGTATGAGCAGTGTGTGTTGGTGTTGGGGTGATTAATGATGGGTAGTATGGTATGTGCAGTGTGTGTTTGTGTTTTTTTGTGTTGCAGTGATTAATGATGGGTAGTATGGTATGAGCAGTGTGTGTTTGTGTTATTTTGTGTTGCAGTGATTAACGATGGAAAGCACGGAGCCCAGTCTGTTTATCACCTCCACATCCACGTTTTGGGTGGCAGGCAGATGTCGTGGCCCCCAGGCTAGGAGGGGCTCTTCCTGGGGGACCCTGGGGCTCGTGGGCCAGCCTTCAGCAGGTGTGCTAACCCATGTACACCTGCACAGATCCACACATCCCCACTTCACTGAGAGGATTTACCAGAAAACTGATTAAATAAAACACTGTACTCTTCAGTTTGAAATTTTGTATCATGGTTTTTCTTTTTCTCATTTCATGAACATTATTAATTACATTTTTAATAATAGCCAATAATGTAAAATGGTAAAGCCTACATTCCAACATCATTTTGTTAATTTTTGTAGCTGTTTTATCCAGTGACTGTCTGTTGAAGAATTTACTGTGATTCTTTGGGTTTTACTTGTGAGCAGCACTGTCATTCAATAGTTTGCCGCTCAAATCTTAAACCGTCCCTGCTCTTGCCTCTCCAGGTGCAGGTGCAATCTCTGCTTCTCCACCTTTCATTTGTATGAAGCTGATGCACTTACCTGGTTGCACCACAAGGGAGACACAGTTCAGGCTGTTGATGGGAAATGTAGTTTTCTGGCAGAATTCTGTTGCAGGCTGTTACAGCACAGGGCAGAGGAACTTGCTGTGCTGGTGCTTTAATTGCCAGTTGCTGTTTATGTGTTTAAGCTGATTACTGCTGTAATCTGTGCTGATCTAAAATCAGTTTAGCCTTTCGGCTTATAATGGATAAGGCTGTGGTGCGGACGGGGGAAACTGATTCTGGATCTGCTCTCCTGCTCTGAGCTGCTGTATGAACACAGCGGCCTTGATGGGTCTTTTTTTCAGGTGTAATTTTTTCTGCCTGCTATGAGAGAGGGATGGGGAGGGATCGGGGGGGGGGGGCAGGTGAGTGAGGGGGCAATCTTTCGCTCCCCCCCACCCCCGGTGGACTGGACTGGGGCTGAATTCCAGTGTCTCTGGGTCACTGGGAGTGCAGCAGGCCGTCTCTGCGGGAGGCGAGGAGGAGCGGATTGAAATATCTGTGCTCCCCGGCGTCCTGGGATGGAGCCCCAGGTCAGCACCGTGCCGGGATGGAGCCCCAGCTGCAGACAGATTGCTTCTCGCTGGAGTGTGGAGTCGCCAGGGTACCGGCTGAGCCCATTTTTCGTAAAGGAGAACTCATTCACTCCCTCAGCCTGGGACAGAGGACTTGGCAGTGCTGCCTACGTGACTCAGCAGAGGGAAGGGGACTGAGCATTAAACTACTGCTTCACACACTCACACACTCACACACACACACACACACACTCACACACACACACTCACATGTGCCCCTGCAATGAGCCTCCATCCCCCCCGCCATGTGCCCCTGTGATGAGCCTCCACCCCCCCCCCCCATGTGCCCCTGCGATGGCCCCCTCCACACGGGCCCTCCTGCCCCCCATGGAGCTGTACAGAAGGCAGGCTCTTGTCTGTGCGCTCCAGAGCAGATCCAGCTCTCTGTTGTCCTGTCTCATGACTCTTACTGCAATCAGGAAATGCATCCCACTAAAGGCAGTGCAAATAACAATGCTCCTCACTCGGGGCCAAAGGTCACAGGAACTTCTCCACGCTGCTTCCTACAGGTCTCTTTAAAACGAGCTGATTAGTAACCAGAAACACCTGAATCCAAAATGGTGCCCCTGCTGGTTAACCCTTGAATCTAATACCCCCAAGAGCCCAGTATGAAATGGGTATGGAGATACTGGACATTGGTAGTCTTTGATACTCATTGGTGGATATTAAGACAGCATTTGATTGGTGGGGGGGGGTGTGGATATTAAGACAGCAGCTGATTGGTGCAGGGGGTTGGGGTGGATATTAAGACAGCAGCTGATTGGTGCAGGGGGTTGGGGTGGATATTAAGACAGCAGCTGATTGGTGCAGGCGGGGTGGGGTGGATATGGGGCTCGATGGGAGAGCGGGATGATTGACAGGCCTGGGCACAGACGGTTCAGAGCAGCACTGTGATGCTGTTAAAGGTGTAAAGGACAGGCAGAGCTCCCCAAACTAAATTCAAGATGAATTAAATACATTTTTTAAAAAACATTCTTTTGACCTGTGATTCAGGGGCAGGGCGACGTAGTGCTTCCGGGTCGCGGTTAGGTTTGACCCCGGCCGTGACCTCTGCTATCGCTGGTGGTCGTACCAGATCTTCAGACCAAACTCATGGAGATAGAGCCTAACAGCCAGAGCGCCGCTGCCGCTCAGAGCAGGCATCTGTGCACGCTTTTATGGAGGGAAGGGGGGGAGGGGGGGGTTTGTGAAACCGGAGGAGGACACCTGGCGCCGTGGTGACCTGTGTTGGCGGTTTCTTGCGTGACTGGGCTAGCGTGTGAGAAGGCCGGCCCGCTGCACGCGTGTGCGACGCGTGATTTAGCGTGTTCTCCGCTCGCTGCGCCGCACGCTCAGGTCATACACTGTCACACTGCCATCCTGCTAACTCTCCTCCTCTCCTTCAAGCCGCTTCTTTCGTCCTGTTTATTCATGTGGCGCGTGCACCACGTCCCACACGTGCAGCCGGGGCGCCGTGCCTCCTGAGCTATCGGGAAAGTCCCGGAGCGGGTCCCAGCAGAATTACGGGGATCACGTGTGAATTGAAGGGGTACTGAGAACATGATGTTCGCATGCACCCCCTTTCTGTTTTTGTTAAAACATGAAACGAGACTGTGGTCATTACTCAGAATCGCTGATCCATGGTTTTCTCCTGTTTATGTTCTTTAAAAAGGGTAATAATGCCCCCAGAGGTATCAGCTGTAAACCAAGATGGCGGGCTGCCCATTGCTCAACACCGAAGGTATATATAAAAAAAAAAATAAAAAAAATTTATATATATATATATATAATTTAAGGTGTAATCTTCAAGTTCAGTCAAATTCAATTCAGTTCAATTAAATTTTCTTTGATTTAGTTCAAGTCTGTTCTATTTAATGTGCCTTTGATTCAGGTCAGTGCAGTTCAATAATTAACTAAATTTAGGGACAAGAGACAGAACAGACACAAAATTAACGGTTGTTCTTATACATGTTATTTTATTACAGAAATACATGTGCCCACAGACTGGACAGGATGACCAGCACTGTGTGACAGCTGGCTTCAGAACTACCCATTAACCCTAATCTATAAAAAACACAAAGTCGTATCACGTTACTATTCAAACAGAAACAGGACGGAGTGTAGAACAGTGGGTAAGGAACTGGGCTTGTAACCGAAAGGTCGCAGGTTCGATTCCCGGGTAGGACACTGCCGTTGTACCCTTGAGCAAGGTACTTAACCGAAATTGCTTCAGTATATATCCAGCTGTATAAATGGATACGATGTAAAATGCTATGTAAAAAAGTTGTGTAAGTCGCTCTGGATAAGAGCGTCTGCTAAATGCCTGTAATGTAATGAAACAAAACAAAAAGAAGTAAAAAAAATACATGTTACATACTGCATAAATATACATGAGATAAACATTTATTCAGTTAAAAAACATTATTTAACTTCACGAACCTTCATGGAGCACCATCTGCATTAACCGAACAGCTGCTGGAATGGGACTGCTACTCACCCTCCACCCCCCCCCCCCGGCCTCAACAATCCCTGCCCCTTCAACGGTAACCGGGTCTCAGCCAATGAGCACTCTCCGTTTCTGATTCCCAGGATCCGGGGCGGGGCCAGAATTACTCTGCGCTCTGCTTGAACGAGCTGCCAATCATCTTCAGCCTGTGCAGCCTGCAAGCCAATCAGTCAATCAATCAATATATCAGTCATTAAACTAATCAGCCAATCAATCAATCAATCAGTCAATCAATCAATATATCAGTCATTAAACTAATCAGTCAATCAATCCATCAATCAGTCATTAAACCAGTCAACCAATCAATCAATAAATAAATCAAACTATCAATCATTAAACCAATAAATCTATAAATCAATCAAACAATAGTTATATAAATCAATAAATAAATCTGTAAATGAATCTATAAAATTGTTAACTATAAATTAATTAGTACATCGATAAATAAATATTAACCAATAATCAGCAAACGTTGTTATTGGTGTCCAGTGATGATACAGTAACTAAACACACAACAGCTGAATTTCCTCCATCTCAAGCCCCCCCCCCCCCCAAGATCGAGCCCCACCCTGCCCTGCCCCAGAACGACCCCCCGCTTCAGATTCAGCCCCTCCTTCCCCATTCAGATTGAGCCCCAACCCCCCCCCCACCCCAGATCGACCCCCCCCTTCAGACCGACTCCCCCAGCCCCCCCACCCCCCCCCCCCCCAGATCGAACCCCACCCCACCCACCCCAGGTCGACTCCTCCCTTCAGATCGAGTCGACTCCTCTGGGAGTGCTGTACCTCTCCTGTTTCAGGCTGGCTGGGTCCTCTTTGGATCTGATGAAGGTGACGTAGCCCCCTCCTCTGGAGAGGAAGACAAACTCCCCATCTTTGGCCCCGAACACCACCCTGGAGCGGAGGAGGAGAGGGTGCTCATCGCACATCACGGGGGTTCCAGCGGTAATGGGGTACAGGGGTACAGGGGTACAGGGTGCGAGACTGAGGGGTAGAGTCTGGGGGTATGGAGATACAGGGTGGGGTTTGGTGGATGGGGGTTGAGGAGTTTAGGGTAGAGTTCGGGTTTGAGGGTGATTTTTGGGGTGGGGTGTAAAGAGAGGTGGTGCATTGGGTTTTGGGTTTAGAGTTTGGGGATGTAGAGGTCCAGGGTGCAGATTTGGGGGGTGGGTGTGGGGATTTGTGGGTGGAGTTTGGCGTTCAGGGTTTGGGGATATGGAGGTTCAGGGTGCAGATTTGGGGGGGTGGGGATTGAGGATTTGGGGGTGCAGTTTGGGGTCCAGGGTGCAGATCTGGGGGGACGGGAGGGGAGGGGGTTGAGGATTTGGGGGTGCAGTTTGGGGTCCAGGGTGCAGATTTGGGAGGATGGGTGGGGATTGAGGATTTGGGGGTGCAGTTTGGGCTGACCTGGCCTGTGTCTCCCCAGCTTTGACGCGTAGCCGGCGGGCGTAGAATGGGCTCAGCCCGGGGTGCTCCCAGAACTTGAAGACGTAGTCCTTCACCCACTGCAGCTCCACCCGCAGCAGCTCCCCCACCTCCACGTCCGACGTCACCAGGAAGGACGCCGTGCTGTTCCCCTGCATGGTGGGCCTACCGGGGGTCCAGGCATAAAGAGTCAAACGCCTATCAGCTGCCCCACACAACACCGCACTGTTCCCCTGCATGGTGGGCCTACCAGGGTCCAGGCATAAAGAGTCAAACGCCTATCAGCTGCCCCACACAACACCGCGCTGTTCCCCTGCATGATGGGCCTACGAGGGTCCAGGCATAAAGAGTCAAACGCCTATCAGCTGCCCCACACAACACCGCACTGTTCCCCTGCATGGTGGGCCTACCGGGGGTCCAGGCATAAAGAGTCAAACGCCTATCAGCTTCCACACCCCCAGCTCACCCACAAACGAGTGGGGAAATCAGTCTTGATCCATCATGAGGAAAACTGGCCATTCAGCCCATCCAGGCCTGGAACTGAACACCTAAAGTGTCTCTATATCTGGAACTGAACACCAAAGGGTCTCTACACCTGGAACTGAACACCCAGAGGGTCTCTTTACCTGGAACTGAGCACACACACAGACACACACACGAACGGTGTTGCCATGGGAGGTGCGGACACTCACAGGATGAGGCTAATGCCTTCCTTCTCTCCCAGAGTCCCGAAGAGAGACACCTTCAGTGGCTGGTCCCTGAAGGTCACATCGTCCTGGCTGAAGAAATGTACTTTCACCTGGAAGTGAAAAACTGACAGAGTCAGAGAGAGAGGGGGAGAGACGGTGGGGGAGAGAAAGAGAGAGAGAGAGAGAAATAAACATGAAAATCAGACCACTGGGCCACCAGCCAAAACACTAAAAGAAAAACTCTATAGCAATGGCAATACAGCCATCTTTTGTCCCCTTGTCATTTTATGTGTTTGCAATCTTTTCTTTCGCAGATTATCAGAAGCGCAGGGTTCTATGTGTCTGTGAAGCTCAGTGTTGCCACGGTGACGTTCTGACTGACAGCCGGGCTCACCTTTGTAGGGCATGACCCCGCCCTCGGCTCACCTTTGTAGGGCATGACCCCGCGGGTGTGCAGGTACATGGTGAGGCTCCGGCGGGTGCGGACCGGCCGGGCGCCGTAGCCCAGCTTGGCGCAGCGGTTGCCACGGCAGCTGAGACACAGGCCGCGGCTGAAGGTCTCCCTGGAGCTGCAGAGGAACGCCGTGCTCTGCTGCTCGGAGTTCAGCAGCGAGTCGACAAACAGGAGCACTGAGCGCTCATGGGAACACTTCATTAACTGATTCACATCTGCAGAGAGAGGGAGAGAGGGAGAGGGGGAGGGGGAGAGAGGGGGGGGGGGGGGGAGGGAGGGGAGGGGAGGGGAGAGAGGGAAGGGAGGAGGGAGGAGGGAGAGAGGGAATGGAGGCAGAAAGAGGGAGAGAGGGGGAGAGAGATGGATGGAGAGAAAGAGAGGAAGCGAGGGAGGGACGGAGAGGAGGGAGGGGAGGTGAGAGGGGGAGAGGGAGAAGGGAAGTAAGAGAGACAAAGAGAGAGAAGCCATGAATTAAACTGTGCACTTCACAACTGACAGAGAAATGAGCCCTGCTTGATCTGCACACTGTTCTGCCTCACACTGCAGCCCTGAGCACTCCTCACACTGCAGCCCTGAGCACTCCTCACACTGCAGCCCTGAGCACTCCTCACACTGCAGCCCTGAGCACTCCTCACACTGCAGCCCTGAGCACTCCTCACACTGCAGCTCTGAGCACTCCTCACACTGCAGCTCTGAGCACTCCTCACACTGCAGCCCTGAGCACTCCTCACACTGCAGCCCTGAGCACTCCTCACACTGCAGCCGAGCACTCCTCCACTGCGCCCTGAGCACCTCCTCACACTGCAGCTCTGAGCACTCCTCACACTGCAGTCCCTGAGCACTCCTCACACTGCAGCCCTGAGCATCCTCCACTCGACACTGCAGCCCTGAGCACTCCTCACACTGCCAGCGCTCTGAGCACTCCTCATTATCACACTGCAGCCCTGAGCACTCCTCACACTGCAGCTCTGAGCACTCCTCACACTGCAGCTCCTGAGGCATCCTCACAGCTGCAGACCTGAGCACTCCTCACACTGCAGCTCCCTGAGCACTCCTCACACTGCAGCTCTGAGCACTACACCTCACACTGGCAGCCCACTGAGCACTCCTCACACGCTGAGCCAGCGGCCCGGATGCACTTGCACTCACACTGCAGCCCTAGCAGACACTCCTCACACTGAGCTGAGTCGCGCTGGCTTGCAGTGAGACCCACGCAGTGAGCATATGGTCGACCACTCTTGATGCCTACATGAGCAGATCATAATCAGCCAGGACGCGTGAGGAGTGGTGGCGCTGCAGTGTGGGGAGGAAGAGGAGGAGGAGGGGGCTGGGATGAAGGTGGCGGAAGCTCACTCTGGATGCCGGACATGGCGATCTTCAGCATGGCGCTTTGTAGATCGCAGCCGGGCTGGGACGTCCCGCCGTTGGGGTAGATGTCCACGTGCCCCACGGGCCGCTGGATCCCGATGCTGCGCCCGGGGGACCCCCTCGTGTTCGTGTGCAGGACGTCCACAAATTCGGCATCATCCGGGGAGAGGGAGCTCTGCGCGTCAGCATGCTCGAACCCCGGGCCAGCGGGGTCCAGACCTGGCAACAGGGCACAGAGAAGAGGGCATCGCAACCATGGAAACAGAATCGCAACCATGGAAACAGTGTCTAAAGGCATGGAAACAGCATCGCAACCATGGACACAGTGTCTAAAGCCATGGAAACAGCATCACAATCACGGAAACAGTGTCTACAATTAGGCTGGCTCACATGCTAAATCAGAAGCACTTAACAAGCAGAGCAACCAGCATGTGTTAATACTTTCAAGTTCCCCCCAAAATTGGGGACAGGTGAAATATATACTTACGTGTTATGTCAATACAACGTTACGCACGGACTAATTCCAAAGCGACGGGAGAACAGTCCAGGTCCAGCGCTCCCGTTCTCCACGTGCGCACAGGCACCCGTACTCCAGTAAAGCCTGTTTCTGCAAGCAGCCTCGCAAAGCTACCTGTACCTGCCCACGCCACACTGTTCAAATCTGATGGGTTAATCGCAGTTTTATTTAGTAAGGCTGTCTGAATTCACCCGGCCAGACTGAATACAGGGGTGTATTTTTGTATGTCTTTTGGTTTTATTTCCCCCCTGGCGATCTGATATATTCGTAAAACAGTTGTCATAATTATTGTAAGGATTGCGCATTTCACTTCTAAAAACTTGAAGACAGAAAACAGACGCTGGCCGGTTAAGCAGGTAGGCAGTCGAGCACATGTTAGTAACTTCCACTCATAAACGAGTTATATCGATAACCGTTAGCGTATGGTCAGTGCAAACTAAGCAGTGCAAAGCCTGCTCTCGTGTCGCTGTACTGTGTTCAGCCCTGCTGCCGTTAGGTGCTGAGTAGCTGTAGCTGATTAAGCCAGTGGCCAGGGAAAGCTCGGGCTCATGTCTGTTGCGTGCTGAACAGCTGCATTTTCTGTTAAATCTGTGCAATCGATATCACGCCGCAGTTGCATTCTGGAATGGATGTCTTGTATTTCCTTTATGGGTTCATTGAATGTTTAGCTAGGGTTAACAAAGATACTAATGTTTTAATTTAGTTTGCCAGCTAGGTAGCTAGAAGGTTAGCAAGGCTTAAAAGAGCTTCTTGCATGCGCAAAAGTTGCATTAGCTGTTATATATGTATTGAATGTGTGCCCTCTCGGTGAAGCCAAAAACACATTTCCAAAGTGGTCTGTGAAGGGTAGTCTGATCTTATCTCATTTTTTCTAACTTTAAATGATCTAATCTTGTATACTGACCACTGTACAGACTGCAGTACCACGATTGGCCGCTGGCCTGTGCCTGTGCTGCAGTGATTGGTGGTTGTGTAGTTCTAGCACAGTGGTTGGCTGCTCTACTGTGCCTGTGGTGCAGTGATTGTTGGTTGTGTAAATCGTGCACAGTGATTGGCCACTGGCCTGCAGCTGTGGTGCAGTGATTGGTGGTTGTGTAATTCTAGCGCAGTGATTGGCTGCTGACCTGTGATCCTGTAGACCTTTTTTTTGGAGAGATCTCCAGCGATGCCGGCCACGTGGGCCCCCAGACTGTACCCCAGCAGGTGCACCATCTCCAGGGGGTACTGTAGCTCCACCTACAGGTGCAGATCCAGCACAGCAACATCACTTCTTCCTGACTTATTAAAGCAAAAAAAAATCTCCATTTATATATAAACAAAAAGCTTTTCCTGCCTGTGTCGCTTAAATGTACCCCAAAACAAAATCGTTTACATTCACCCCACTCTCGTACTGGGAACAATTCAGGCCTCGCTCTTACATTGGGGGTCATTCCCAAACGACCGCACAAGCGACGAGAGGTCAGCTTAGTGATTGGTTCTTGGAATGGACTTTGCAGGCTGCTGTACAGTGATTGGTTGTTGGAATGGATTTTACAGACTACTGTACAGCAATTTGTTGTTGGACTGGATTTTGCAGGCTGCTGTACAGTGATTGGTCGTTGGAATGGATTTTACAGACTGCTGTACAGTGATTGGTTGCTGGTGGCGTGCTCACCTCCATCCAGTTGATGAACTTGGCGACGTCGCGGCCCACCAGCTTGGTGTTGGCGGCGGAGGTGGGGTAGTGCTGACGGGCTCGGTCCAGCCAGTCCACCACCAGCACGTTAGCGTGGGGCTCCCGCTCGTACAGAGCCTGCACCAGCATGGACACCCAGCTCTCAAACATCCCCGTTACCTGCAGCACAGCCGCCATGTTACAGCCTGCACTTTACCGCCATGTTACAGCCTCCACCAGCATAGCCGCCATGTTACAGCCTCCGTCAGCACAGCCGCCATGTTACAGTCTGCACCAGCACAGCCGCCATGTTACAGCCTGCACCAGCACAGCCGCCATGTTACAGCCTCCACCAGCACAGCCGCCATGTTACAGCCTCCATCAGCACAGCCGCCATGTTACAGCCTGCACCAGCACAGCCGCCATGATACAGCCTGCACCAGCACAGCCGCCATGTTACAGCCTGCACCAGCACAGCCGCCATGTTACAGCCTCCACCAGCACAGCCGCCATGTTACAGCCTGCACCAGCACAGCCGCCATGTTACAGCCTCCATCAGCACAGCCGCCATGTTACAGCCTGCACCAGCACAGCCGCCATGTTACAGCCTGCACCAGCACAGCCGCCATGTTACAGCCTCACCAGCACAGCCGCCATGTTACAGCCTGCACCAGCACAGCCGCCATGTTACAGCCTGCACCAGCACAGCCACCATGTTACAGCCTCCACTTTACCGCCATGTTACAGCCTGCACCAGCACAGCCGCCATGTTACAGCCTGCACCAGCACAGCCGCCATGTTACAGCCTTCTTCCTTCCAAGTTGCCCATAAACTTAACTGAAAACTGAAAGAAAGCCACATATTTTTTAACTGGTGAAAAAGAGGAGGCAGGGGCATGGACACCCCCTCTGACACATACATATACAGGCAGACACGCCCACACGCACATACACACACAGACACACACACACACACACCCACACACACGCACACACACACACACACACACACACACACACACACAGATTCACTCAGATACTAACCCCCCAGGTCCTGCTCTGTCTTATCTCCAGGCTATGCTGGCTGAGCTCTTTGAAGCTTCCTATGGCTGAGAACGGCTCACTGGTGAACTTCAGTGTAATGAGTGAGTTAACAGCGAGGGGATTTTCACCGTCCAGCCGTGAATTATCATGAAGGTCCGTGCGTGGGCGTGGAACTGGCACTCGTGGGCGGTGTGCGGGTGACCAGGTACCAGGTAGCACAGGTCCTCATCTGGACCGTCACAGGTGCGCAGGGAGAACTTCGATTGGATGTCGCTGTAGTCCCTCAGCCAGTCTGTGCCGTTGCCTGGAAGTGCAAAAAATATGGGTGACAAATGTTTTAAAAAAAGATGTATGATTTACTGGTCATTTTGTCTCGTTTGACTGTATATGGAAGCAGTGCCTGGTCCTGCCGTGCCTGCTTCACTTTCTCCAGCCGAGAGATGAGTTGTGTGAGTCACACTGAATTGTGCACAGAATATAAGTCATATGTTGTGTGTTACCTTTTGGGTTCGTTTAGGTTAGTTTGAACTTTACTTATCCCGGAAGGCAAATTCGCTTATCACCTTGGCCATGAAATAATAAATAATGCTCACATTCAAAAGAAGGAAAAAAGCAGACAAGCATTTTGCGTCATTTGAATTTACTGAAAGGATAGCCCCTTGAGATGTGGCATCTCATTTTCAAGGGGTCCTTCTGGAGTAATTATACACTTGAAAAGCATTGATCTTCCTAAAATTTATAAAGCACTGAAGTTATGAATAAGTAACTAAATACACATTTTTACGGCTTAAGGGGAAGTTGTGACAGGGCATGTATCAGGTACGGGATACCAGCTAAACTCTAATGACCTGAGGTGGCCTCCAGATTTGTGCTTGGATAGTGCAATACTGCCCTCTATTGGTAATAAATAATATGAAGCGGCAGAACAAGGCCAGCACATCTCCAGCCGCTGCACCGTCCGGGAGAAATGACTGATCGACTAGTCTGACTCACAGGATGTAGACTGTGCGTATGAGCCTGCCATTGGCCGACTATTTCAGTCGGAATTCTCCTCCCCTTCCGGTATCTGCATGTTGCCATTTTCAGGGGCTCCGTTGCTAAACCCTGCAGTCAAGGAAGGTAGCTGCAGTGTACGCCGAGCAAGATCCAGACACGGACGTGAAAACAGCTGCTCCCCGACACTACTCTGCAAGGGCACCATCACTGCATCCTGGGCTTAGCGCCGCCCAAGACGACTGTGATTGGTTTAAAGAAATACAAACAAGCCAGAGCGGTTTTTTTCACCTGTAGGGGAATGATAATGGGTTGAGCCAGACCTTTCTCCAGCGCTGGCACGGCGCTGAAAAGAAGTGTGGAGATGGGTCTGGCTACGCGAGACTGCTGATCCACGGCGCTGAAACGAAGTGTGGAGATGGGTCTGGCTACGCGAGACTGCTGATCGACGGACACAGGTATTCTGTTATTCAGCCGCTTTATTTAACTTCATTATTTTCATTCAGTTTCTTTATTTTATTTTGGCTACTCGTAAAGTCATTAATAGCTGCTGCCTGGCTTGTCTTCAACCTTCCCAGGTTCTCTCACATCACTCCCATGCTGAGGTCACTCCACTGGCTACCGGTCGCTGCCAGGATCAGATTCAAAGTCCTGACCCTCGCCTACACTGCAGCCAACAGGACAGTCCCCACCTACTTATAGGACATGATTCAATCCTACACGCCAGCTCGACCACTCTGCCCTGCGCCTTGCACCCCCTGCCATCCGGGTAAAGGGTTCTCGCTCGTCCCTACCATGGAGCTTCTCCACCCTAGCTCCCCAGTGGTGGAACAAACTCCCTGTTCCTCTACGAACCACTCCCTCATTGCCCATCTTCAGCCGTGGCCTGAAGACTCATCTCTTCAGACTATACCTGGACTAACTATAACCACTCTGCAGGGCACTCCCAATCTGGGATCATTTTGATCACTGAAATCCCTCTCCTTTGTTCCTGTAGCACATTCATGTTACACATCTACCTCCTGTGCCACTTTCTTCCTACATGTACCTCCATCCAGCACTTATATTGTACTTTGTATCATTATCTTGATGTTGTAGCTTGTCATGCCTCCTGGTTTGACTTAGCTTAGGCTAGGTCAGAGAGTAATATTTACTGTGTGAACTGGACGTAATGTGTTCATGGTTATGAATAACTGTACAAAATGAGCATTGTACCTTATCGGACCTGTGTTTTGTAGTTCCAGTGACCTTCTGTATGCACTTACTGTACGTCACTTTGAATAAAAGCATCTCCCAAATAAATGTAATGCAATAGAAATGGTAGCTTCCCACATTAACGAGGTCAACCTCAGGCTGACTGAGCCGCTCTGGCAGTGTTAACGTTTAACCGCTCGAGGGCGTACAAATCAAGAAACCCGTTGTAGTTACAGCCTTCGAATCGCGCTTTTGCACAGTAATAATCTGCTCTGAACTGTGACGTCGCCCAAATCTTATAAAGTGTAATCATGTACTTACTGAATGAAGTTTCATCAGTGGCGGTTGTTGAAAAACGTGCGCACATTTTTACAAAATAAATTGAAATGATAAGCGTCCCGATGTTTGCTTTGCCCATATTACAATTTCCCAGCAGGCGCAAAATTAAAAAAAAATTTAAAAAGTCACTTCGGTGATGATCCAAATGCTGAAATTTTGAGTGAAGTCTGCTGTAAGAAAAAATACTCTTGATCTTAAAAGAACATTAAAAGTCCAGAATTAAAATTGGAATGGAATTCATCTGTAATGGTTTTGTAATTGTTACCTAAATTGTGGTTTTGTTCATTTTATTTTTTATAATTCTTACAAAATGAAAATAGATTTAATTAAGCTCTTTAAAAACCTAAGCGCTCTATCGCGTCCCCTAAATTCTTCCCCACACGGGCTTCCAAATGTGGTTTTATGCTAAACCTGAAGCTTCATGCAAACTACTCACTGTTTATTGGTCCGAGGCACGTGGCTTGGGAGTCCACGTACCTTCTCTAGAAAAAAATGTTGAGTCAAGAAAACCCACGCGCTTTTCCGAACCATTACCAGTTTTATTTACCCACTGCGTGCGGGTCCCGCTTCATTTACAAGTTCAGTCAGTATGATGACACACAAAGCCAGTATGAACACAGCCTGCGTGTGCCTTGTAGTGTAATTCTTTTGGAACTGGCTTCCAGTCTTTAAAAAATGAATTTTTTTATTAAAAAACAAAGAATTGCATTAAAAGAGGTGTACCCCGTGTGGGATTAACTGTAGAATTTCTTTTAGTATATCTGTGGATATTCTGTTGATATTAAACATGCAGGCTAATGTGTGTGTGTGTATATATATATATATATATATATATAGAAGCTGCGTAATAATGCATATATATAATATATTCATAAGTATGCATGTTCTTCTTTTTATTATTATTATTATTATTAGCCTACTGTTCGCAAATATTTAATAATATGTCCAAATGTGTTCTTAGCGGGGAATTTAAGGGCTCTTGTGTTTGTTTTTACGTGCGTTAACTGTGCACTGTTTACGAAAGCTTTTGTCCTCCCTGGCTAGTAGGAGCGTTTTTGCGATAAAAAAAAAACCTTGATGAATTTTGAATCATAACGATACAATCTCTGAATAATTGATTAACTGTAAACCCTTATAGAAGAGGACAGCAAAGGGAATTGTAAGTGTTTGTAACCGGGGCAGACGGTGAAAAAAAACGACACTACGCAGCAGAAATGACCGTAGCCTAATATTTCATCTAATATTCAGCCGCGGATCTTGGCCCTCCGTCACACGCGTGGGTATCCATGTTTAGGTCATGTTCTCTATGCCATGCGCAGCTGGACCACCTTTCACGCTTCAATAACTCTGGCGTTGCGCAGTTATTGGTCCCCGGAGTCCCATCGCACGTGAACGTGCCTTCTACAGGCCATTGCCTCCGCAAGTCTTGCGTTCAGTGGGTAATGCATTATGGAGGTTTAGATGAAGGACGGGGGCGTATAGCTGAACTCCACAGAGCACTCCGGCCCATATATATTGTCTTCGTTTTCATTTGTACATCGTAAGTCTTATTTACATTATATATGAACAAATCTGCCGGAGGCCCCAATCCCAGAAATAGAAACACCGGTTGAGTAACAAAGGACATTAGAATTCCAAGAAAACGGTCAAATCAATCCACATGCGTCTCCAAACGCCGACCTCTCTCTCTCTCTCTCTCTCTCTAGAATCACAATTTCTTACGCCGTACTTCACAGAGACCTCTATTTTCATTACTCGGTTGACATATGTTATGTCCATATGTCCAAAACACATGGCAGGGTTATATATAAACAAATTCTGTTCATAACAGGGATATGTTTCAGTCGTGTTGGCGATTTCCTCTCACGTGACCAATGGGAATCATAAGGCTTGAAGGCTCGTGCGTCACTGTTATTGTGTGAGACACATTGTCCGTGTCTGGCTGCTGTTAGGACACATTCCTTTCTATCCAATCGCAAATCGCGTGTTGTCCGTTCATCCAAACCGACCAATTGAGTGAAGGAAGGGACTCCCCGCCCATCAACCGCCCCCTTTTCCTCAAAAAATGTGTTCTTTTAAAGACTGTTTCTTTTTGTTGAAGATACACAATTCTAAGAAGTTACGGACCCTTTCTGGGGAGAATTTCTCCGAATTGGAGAGAGGTGGAAACACTGAGCTTCTCCCTCCTTTATGAACAATTCCTATATTTATCCAGAGAAAGTTACAGTTAAGAAATAAAAAAAACTTAATTCCAATGTATACAGCTGAATAGGTACTGAAGGAATTAGATTAAAAACCCAACGGTGCTTAATGATGCAACTATAGCACTATAGCAGAAATCAAACCTGCAACTTCTCAACCTCTAAACATTACTTTACCTTAACCAGTAATACTGCACTGTCTCTCTCTAATTAGACTGGGATATATTTACAGTAAGAAATGCATCTTCATATCAGTGCAAACTGCACCCTTATATCTGTGAAAAATACACATATATCAATAACAAATGCAATTTTGACTATGACTTTTGATGCACGTTGCAGCTTAAATGTCGTACTGCTTTGGAGCTGCATGGAGTGTGTTCACTTGCTTTAGACCAGGAGGCGCTGCATACGGTCAGCTGTACGACCACCCACTGTAAACATGACAGGTCATCATCATTGGTAAATATCAAAAATGCCCTTCACTGAACAAAAAGTGCCTGGGCCAATCAAAAACATTCACTCGAACGTGAAATAATTTTTTTTTTTTTTTTTTTTTAACATGGCAGTTGGATTATGTCATTAATACTCCTGGGATATCATCGCCCTTCAACTGGAATGCATGCTGGCATGCTCCCCACCAAACACACACATCGTTGTTGTTGTTGTTCCATTTGGGGGAGCTTGGGTTGTAATGCTGTTGTGGTTATATGCCATTTAGCTGAGGTTAGCGCTTTTGTGGTTATATGCCAGTTAGCTGCTGTTAGCACTGTTGTGGTTATTTTCCAGGTATATCAGGGAGAAACTTAGAGTGCTCAGACATGCTTTAATAATAACACCAGGGAGAATCTAAAGACCGTATATAAAACATCTCAGTACAACTACATTACCAAAAGTATGTGGACACTCAAACATCACACCCATATGTGCTCGTTGAACATCACAGTCAAAACCCTGCGTATTAATATGGAGTTGCCCCTCCACCCCCTTTGCTGCTGTAACAGCCTCCACTCTTCTGGGAAGGCTTTCCACTGGATTTAGGAACATGGCTGCAGGGATTCGCATCCATTCAGCCACAAGAGCATTCGTGAGGTCTGGCACTGATACTCCTCTTTCACCAAACTTTACAGGTGGCACTATACATTTCGACCATCGGACTGCCAGATAGTGACACGTGATTCATCACTCCGTGTTTCCACTGCTCCAGAGTCCAATGGTGGTGTGCTGTACAAGGCTGCAGCTGAGGCTTGGTGTTGCACACGGTGATCTTAGGCTTGTGTGGAAACCCATTTAGTGACGGTTCATGTGCTGACGTTACTTCCACAGGCAGTCTGGAACTCGGTAGCGAGTGTTGCAACCCAGGACAGATGATTTTAACGCACTTCAGCACTCGGTAGTTCCGCTCTGTGTGCTTGTGTGGCCTATTGCTTCACGGCTGAGCTGTTGCTCCTTTTAGACGTTTCCACTTCACAAAAACAGCACTTACAGTTGACTGGGGCAGCTCTAGCAGGGCACAAATTTGACACACTGACTGGTATCCTATGACAGTGCCACGTTCAAAGTCACTGAGCACTTCATTCTATTCTCAGTGTGTGTCTATGGGGAGTGGCTGTATGCTTGATTCTGTGCACTTGCCAGCAATGGGTGCGGCTGAAGTAGCCAAACCCAGTAATTAGAAACGGTGTTTGCCCACATACCTTTGGCGATGTAGTGTATCTTTAATTTTCGGTTTTAGGCGCCCTGCGTTATTCTGGCACTCTTATCCTTACGCAGCTTCTTTATTTTCCTTCTGCGATTTCAGGACTTATTTATTTATTGTACATTTTTACGGACATTCGTTTCACTTAAAAAGGGCTTGTGGGTTTAGCCAGCAGATAGTTGGCCTATACTGATATATCACAAAAATATAATTATGCTATTTTGGATTGGGGTACCTAAAGTCCCGATGCCTAAATAATTCGCAAGTTGTTGAATATACGTATAAGTTAATTTAAAAGATATCTATATGCATGGAATGTTTGTTTCGTCTGAATAACTAATTAAATAGGCGTACGATAAATGACACCGCCAAGAAAAATAACAAGGCTTACTTCAGCCAAGTAAACAAGTAAAAAAACAAAAAGTGCATAACGAAACTGAAAGTGTTCAAGGGCGTACGCAATTTTACAGGCGGAGGGGAACGAAGAGGGACTAAAAGAAGGAATAAAACCGAATAAAAGAACGGAGTAAGTAGCCTGTTGTGGGGTGGGATGGAGGGGATAGAAGCTAAAGGTGAAAGGGTGTGGGGACGAGTGGGAATATGCAGCTATAATCGCCGCAGCGCGCTTAATTTAGTAAAACAAAACTGACAAAGTGCGCGGTGAAATAGACTCCAGATTTCCCATCTGGGATTAAAACAAAAATTAAGGTTTTACGTCAAATAAACGATTAATTGGTATATTTTTGACATTTTAATGACATTCTTTCCTTTGGATATGATGTAGCTATTTACAGTCCAGCTCGAACTAGTTTCAAATTACTCCGATTTCGAAGCATTTCAGTCCTAACTATCCACACACACGGACTTCCGTAGGCTATGCTTCGCACTGTGGCTTTCTCATGGAATCCTGTTGAATTCGTATTATTAATAACATTAAATTTAGCGAATACTTAGCAGCAAGAATTTAACTGAATTGCGGCTAACTGCATTAAGACTTCGCAGGTAGTTTCTTACGAGTCTGTGCATAGCATGTTTGTTAAATGTGATGTACGGAGGATTGTTTTCGAAATGCGTAGTACTTGGGTACTTAAGTTAATGCTGCAAAATTTTCTGTATTTTCTGTATATGTAATTGTAGCTAGCCAGAGTGAATTCAGGTATTATGCGATATCGGGTAATATTGGATACTTCAAATAAGTTTTGTTTATTTTTTGGTGTGAACAATGGCCGCTGGGCCCTTGCGGAGAAACTTTATACTGCAGTTCTTCATGCGTCACACGGTCACACCCGGAGGGGTGAGCATCAAACAGGAAACTCCCAAACAGAGCACGTGGTACATATTAAGGTTATAAAATTATTCAATGAAACCAAGTATTATTATATAACATGAATGTGATGTGCTGTTGCAACAAAATGAATCAGTTGTCCATTTTATGTGAAGTTTTATTTTTGAGTCATTTTTAAGTTGTTCTATATCCCCTAACATAGTTGGAGAATATGGAACAGCATGATTTCAGATAATACAGGACACCATTTTGATTCTGTGTTTTTAAATTTCTTCTTTCAAGCTACGTTTTGTGAACTGCTTTGTCAGCATTGTTTTCAGAATGGTGCTATATAAATAAAATTATTATTGTTATTATTATTATTATTATTTATTATTATTGCTTTTTAAGCCTTTTACAATGGAAGCTATCCAGCTTATATTAGGGAACCTTGTGCTTATTACACCTACTCCACCCCAACTACACCTGTCAGATTTTTTGGCCTTGCACCCTTCCTGAAGTGAGTGTTCCTGTTGGCTGCAGAAAAGTTATTAAAGTTCACGTAATGTTTATGACATCATTTACTGTGACACAATAAAAGTGGACATTTTTAAAGCTTATTAGATTTCTTCAGCTTTAGATATGACTGTGTTTAAAAAAATAAATAAACACATGTGTTCTAATGTAGGTTATTATGAATGGCTTGAATTTATTTTTGATCTTAGGCCAAAAAAGGCCTGCTTGGTACAAGGCAACAAGCCAAATTTGGACATACAAAAGTGCGGAAAATTAGTTTAAACTATCACTGTTTGTTGTAAAAATTGAAGACGAAATTAAGGCGAATATTTAAAGTCACACAGTGTAGGCCTGTGAGAAATAATATCAAAGTTTGGTTTGAATTGTCATTTAGACCTACTGTATGAAAAGTGTCCCATATTACCGAATGTCATTGAAAAAATCTGGTTTAGACTCAGTGTACACAAAAGGGTATACCGTGTCTCCATGGAAAATGTAATCAGTATTTTTCCTTCTTAGATAGTTAGGAAGCATCTTGAGG
This sequence comes from Anguilla rostrata, assembly GCF_018555375.3. Taxonomy (NCBI): domain Eukaryota; kingdom Metazoa; phylum Chordata; class Actinopteri; order Anguilliformes; family Anguillidae; genus Anguilla; species Anguilla rostrata. The sequence goes on along the minus strand of NC_057938.1, from coordinate 810,861 downwards.
ATTTCAGAAATGTATAATGTGTTGGACTATAGGCTAATTTATGTTGGTTGTGACTGGTTGTTAAAGACGAATTGGGAAAAGTGTCCCATAATTCTTGAATTCACCCTGCATAAATGTATACAACAACAAACTTGAATCTCAGGCACTGACTGGCTAATAATTAGCTACCTGGATAATAATACAGAAACTAGCTTTGGGTGTTGAGTGAAAGATGCACAGAACAGAGCCTCATACAAACTGTTAAATACAGCGTTGGATCTTTAAAGTTATGGTGCTGTTTTGCTCCTACTGGTCCTGGGACCCTTGTTAAAAACAGCATCACGAACTCTACATAAATACCAGGACATTTTATCCAAAAATCTGGCTACCTCTGCCAGCAGACAGAGCTGAAATTGGATCTTCCAGCAAGATCTTCCCAGACAATAACCCCAAGCACACATTACAGTTCACAAATAGATGCCTAAGTGACCACAAAACAACATTTTGCTGTGTCTGCTGTCTCTACACTTAAACTCCATTGAAAATCTGTGGTTTGAACTGAACAGGACAGTCCATAAGCACAGAACAAAGGATATTAAGGACATGGAAAGATTCTGGATGGAGGAAGGGTGTAAGATTAGAAAGGAGAGGGTGAACAAAGTACTGAATAGAGGGGTGCCAATAATTGTGATGCCCAATTTCTGGAAATAAATGTGAATGTATAATCTGTGTCATTTTGGTTGATTCAATTGAATGATTAATAAAATATGTTCTGCTTGTTGGACAATCAATGTATATCTGAGCACTGGCATCATTTAAGCTAAATAATAAAGTCATTCATCGTTATCAAGGGTGTGAAAACTTTGGATGGGTCTGTATTGTACATGTTTGGAGTGTATTTAAATTACAGACTTCTTCCAGTCGACAGTAAAGTATAGAGTGTGTGTGTGTCACTGTGTGTATTAGTGTGTCTGTGTGTTCAACTTGTTCTCATTTTGTGTGTTTACAGGTCAGCTAGTTTGGATTGAAACCCACTTGTGGTCAAAACTGGTCTCAAGTGTTCCAGTCTCCTGGAGGTAGGGGGTGCTGTTTCTAAAATGAGTCTCTCAGGGGAGCCAGAGGCCAAAAGAAGAACCCTCAGCACTGAGAGAAACAGGTATAAATGCATGAAAAAGGTATTTAATGTGCTGTGAGTTAGAGCTGCAGTAAGAGGACGAGTTTAACTGGAAGCTCAGTCTCCATGTGCTGTGAGTTAGAGCTGCAGTAAGAGGACGAGTTTAACTGGAAGCTTTGTCTCCATGTGGTGTGAGTTAGAGCTGCAGTAAGAGGATGAGTTTAACTGGAAGCTCTGTCTCCATGTTTTATTCACAGGGTCCAGGTAGAAAGAGATGGGTCACCTGTACCTAGCTGTCTTTCGATGAAGAGAGATCATTCATTTGAACGTCGAATCAACTTTAGAGGAGGGTTTACAGGTGATCAAAGGTAATTATAAATGTTCAAACTTACACTACTGTTTAATTATACTTCAATGTCACTGGCATCTTTCAGGTGTAGGTGGATATATTAGTCATATTCAGAGTGCGTGAGTTGGAACTGCAGTAAGAGGATGAGTTTAACTGGAAGTTCTGTCTCCATTTGTGAGTTAGAGCTGCAGTAAGAGGATGAGTTTAACTGGAAGCTCTGTCTCCATGTGCTGGAGTTAGAGCTGCAGTAGAGGATGAGTTTAACTGGATCTGTCTACATATTTGTTGACCTAAGGGTGAGTTAAAAGAGCGTGTCCCTGACGCTGTATTGTCATTGAAGAGATGATCTTAACTGGATTTCAGTCACATATTTGGAGTTCACAGGGATCAAGTAATTAACAGGTGTAATTTGTCATTTTATTATGACTTCATCAGTCACTGGGCACGTTTCAAGGTGTATGGATATATTTTGTCAATCAGATATTATGAAGTTAACTCTAAGGATGACTTTACTGGAAGTTTGGTCTCAGTCTGTTTAGTTAGAGCTGCAGTAAGAGGTGTAGAATTTAACTGGAAGTTCTGTCTCCATGTGCTGTGAGTTAGAGCTGCAGTAAGAGGACGAGTTTAACTGGAAGCTCATGTCTCCATGTGCTGTGAGTTAGAGCTGCAGTAAGAGGACGAGTTTACTGAAGTCCATTGTTGATTGAGCTGAAAGACATTACTGGAGTGTCTCCATGTGGTGTGAGTTAGAGCTGCAGTAAGAGGATGAGTTTAACTGGAAGCTCTGTCTCCATGTTTTATTCACAGGGTCCAGGTAGAAAGAGATGGGTCACCTGTACCTAGCTGTCTTTCGATGAAGAGAGATCATTCATTTGAACGTCGAATCAACTTTAGAGGACGGTTTACAGGTGATCAAAGGTAATTATAAATGTTCAAACTTACACTACTGTTTAATTATACTTCAATGTCACTGGCATCTTTCAGGTGTAGGTGGATATATTACGTCATATTCAGATGTGCTGTGAGTTGGAGCTGCAGTAAGAGGATGAGTTTAACTGGAAGTTCTGTCCCATTATGTTGAGTTAGAGCTGCAGTAAGAGGATGAGTTTAACTGGAAGCTCTGTCTCCATGTGCTGTGAGTTAGAGCTGCAGTAAGAGGATGAGTTTAACTGGATGTTCTGTCTACATATTTTGTTCACAGGGTGCACGTAGAAAGAGCAGGGTCACCTGGACCCAGCTGTCTGTCTATGAAGAGTGATCATTCAATGGATCTTCCAGTCAAGTTCAGGGGAGAGTTCACAGGTGATCAAAGGTAATTAAACAGGTTAATTTTGCCACAACGTTTTAATTATACTTCAATGTCACTGGCACCTTTCAGGTGTATGTGGATATATTTTGTCATATTCAGATATGCAGTGAGTTAGAGCTGCAGTAAGAGGATGAGTTTAACTGGAAGTTCTGTCTCCATGTGCTGTGAGTTAGAGCTGCAGTAAGAGGATGAGTTTAACTGGAAGTTCTGTCTCCATGTGCTGTGAGTTAGAGCTGCAGTAAGAGGATGAGTTTAACTGGAAGCTCTGTCTCCATGTGCTGTGAGTTAGAGCTGCAGTAAGAGGATGAGTTTAACTGGAAGCTCTGTCTCCATGTGCTGTGAGTTAGAGCTGCAGTAAAAGGATGAGTTTAACTGGAAGGTCTGTCTCCATGTGCTGTGATTTAGAGCTGCAGTAAGAGGATGAGTTTAACTGGAAGCTCTGTCTCCATGTGCTGTGAGTTAGAGCTGCAGTAAGAGGATGAGTTTAACTGGAAGCTCTGTCTCCATGTGCTGTGAGTTAGAGCTGCAGTAAGAGGATGAGTTTAACTGGAAGTTCTGTCCCATTATGTTGAGTTAGAGCTGCAGTAAGAGGATGAGTTTAACTGGAAGCTCTGTCTCCATGTGCTGTGAGTTAGAGCTGCAGTAAGAGGATGAGTTTAACTGGAAGCTCTGTCTCCATGTGCTGTGAGTTAGAACTGCAGTAAGAGGATGAGTTTAACTGGAAGCTCTGTCTCCATGTGCTGTGAGTTAGAGCTGCAGTAAGAGGATGAGTTTAACTGGAAGTTCTGTCCCATTATGTTGAGTTAGAGCTGCAGTAAGAGGATGAGTTAACTGGAAGCTCTGTCTCCATGTGCTGTGAGTTAGAGCTGCAGTAAGAGGATGAGTTTAACTGGAAGCTCTGTCTCCATGTGCTGTGAGTTAGAACTGCAGTAAGAGGATGAGTTTAACTGGAAGCTCTGTCTCCATGTGCTGTGAGTTAGAGCTGCAGTAAGAGGATGAGTTTAACTGGAAGTTCTGTCCCATTATGTTGAGTTAGAGCTGCAGTAAGAGGATGAGTTTAACTGGAAGCTCTGTCTCCATGTGCTGTGAGTTAGAGCTGCAGTAAGAGGATGAGTTTAACTGGATGTTCTGTCTACATATTTTGTTCACAGGGTGCACGTAGAAAGAGCAGGGTCACCTGGACCCAGGTATCTGTCTATGAAGAGTGATCATTCAATGGATCTTCCAGTCAAGTTGAGGGGAGAGTTCACAGGTGATCAAAGGTAATTAAACAGGTTCATTTTGACACAACTTTTTAATTATACTTCAATGTCACTGGCACCTTTCAGGTGTATGTGGATATATTTTGTCATATTCAGATGTGCAGTGAGTTAGAGCTGCAGTAAGAGGATGAGTTTAACTGGAAGCTCTGTCTCCATGTGCTGTGAGTTAGAGCTGCAGTAAGAGGATGAGTTTAACTGGAAGCTCTGTCTCCATGTGCTGTGAGTTAGAGCTGCAGTAAGAGGATGAGTTTAACTGGAAGCTCTGTCTCCATGTGCTGTGAGTTAGAGCTGCAGTAAGAGGATGAGTTAACTGGAAGCTCTGTCTCCATGTGCTGTGAGTTAGAGCTGCAGTAAAAGGATGAGTTTAACTGGAAGCTCTGTCTCCATGTGCTGTGAGTTAGAGCTGCAGTAAGAGGATGAGTTTAACTGGAAGCTCTGTCTCCATGTGCTGTGAGTTAGAGCTGCAGTAAGAGGATGAGTTTAACTGGAAGCTCTGTCTCCATGTGCTGAGAGTTAGAGCTGCAGTTAGAGGATGAGTTTAACTGAAAAATCTGTCCCATTATGTTGAGTTTGAGCTGCAGTAAGAGGATGAGTTTAACTGGAAGCTCTGTCTCCATGTGCTGTGAGTTAGAGCTGCAGTAAGAGGATGAGTTTAACTGGAAGCTCTGTCTATATATTTTGTTCACAGGGTGCACCCAAAAAGAGCAGGGTCACCTGTACCCAGCTGTCTGTCTGTGAAGAGTGATCATTCAATGGATCTTCCAGTCAAGTTGAGGGGAGAGTTCACAGGTGATCAGAGGTAATTAAACAGGTTCATTTTGACAAAACTTTTTAATTATACTTCAATGTCACTGGCACCTTTCAGGTGTATGTGGATATATTTTGTCATATTCAGGTGTGCAGTGAGTTAGAGCTGCAGTAAGAGGATGAGTTTAACTGGAAGCTCTGTCTCCATGTGCTGTGAGTTAGAGCTGCAGTAAGAGGATGAGTTTAACTGGAAGTTCTGTCTCCATGTGCTGTGAGTTAGAGCTGCAGTAAGAGGATGAGTTTAACTGGAAGCTCTGTCTCCATGTGCTGTGAGTTAGAGCTGCAGTAAGAGGATGAGTTTATCTGGAAGCTCTGTCTCCATGTGCTGTGAGTTAGAGCTGCAGTAAGAGGATGAGTTTAACTGGAAGCTCTGTCTCCATGTGCTGTGAGTTAGAGCTGCAGTAAGAGGATGAGTTTAACTGGAAGCTCTGTCTCCATGTGCTGTGAGTTAGAGCTGCAGTAAGAGGATGAGTTTAACTGGAAGCTCTGTCTCCATGTGCTGTGAGTTAGAGCTGCAGTAAGAGGATGAGTTTAACTGGAAGTTCTGTCTACATATTTTGTTCACAGGGTGCACCCAAAAAGAGCAGGGTCACCTGTACCCAGCTGTCTGTCTGTGAAGAGTGATCATTCAATGGATCTTCCAGTCAAGTTGAGGGGAGAGTTCACAGGTGATCAAAGGTAATTAAACAGGTTCATTTTGACACAACTTTTTAATTATACTTCAATGTCACTGGCACCTTTCAGGTGTATGTGGATATATTTTGTCATATTCAGATGTGCAGTGAGTTAGAGCTGCAGTAAGAGGATGAGTTTAACTGGAAGCTCTGTCTCCATGTGCTGTGAGTTAGAGCTGCAGTAAGAGGATGAGTTTAACTGGAAGTTCTGTCTCCATGTGCTGTGAGTTAGAGCTGCAGTAAGAGGATGAGTTTAACTGGAAGCTCTGTCTCCATGTGCTGTGAGTTAGAGCTGCAGTAAGAGGATGAGTTTAACTGGAAGCTCTGTCTCCATGTGCTGTGAGTTAGAGCTGCAGTAAGAGGATGAGTTTAACTGGAAGGTCTGTCTCCATGTGCTGTGAGTTAGAGCTGCAGTAAGAGGATGAGTTTAACTGGAAGCTCTGTCTCCATGTGCTGTGAGTTTGAGCTGCACTAAGAGGATGAGTTTAACTGGAAGCTCTGTCTCCATGTGCTGTGAGTTAGAGCTGCAGTAAGAGGATGAGTTTAACTGGAAGCTCTGTCTCCATGTGCTGTGAGTTAGAGCTGCAGTATGAGGATGCATTTCACTGGAAGCTCTGTCTCCATGTGCTGTGAGTTAAATCTGCAGTAAGAGGATGAGTTTAACTGTCTGTTTTGGTTCACAGGGCACACCAGTCACTGGAGTCCTGGTGTTTAGAACAGATGTGTTCAAAAAAAGTATCTTCCCCAAAACAGGTGTGAGATCTGCTTTTTAAAATTGTTTTTAAGAGTGAAATATTACTCGTAACCATGCACAGTTTAACATCACATAAACATAACACATTTCTAACATGCTTTAAAACATTTTTTTTTTGGTTTATTTGGGACCAAGAGGTGTACAAAATTCCCTACATTTTAAAATTGTAAATATTTGGGGAGAAGGGAATCCTGTTTGGAAACAGGAAGTGAAGCTTGTTGCTGTGCAAAGGATGCATTAGTGCTAATGCTAACATGCTAAATTCAGCCCCTCAAAACACACAACTTAACATCTAATCATGCTCTGGAGTGCTGCCTGGTCCCCACTCACAGGAAGTCCAGTTTCCATCTGCAGGTCCCACACACAGCAGGAGAGGAAGTCCTAACAGAGACTTTTAAACAAGAAGCACTCAGCTCACAGTTAGCATTTACTAAATGTGTTACGCAGAGCAACTGCATTATTCTACTGAACTGCAGGATTAATCACACATAGTGTCTCTACAAAGCCATCAATCAGGAACAAAGACTGCCATTAAAATCTGAGCGTTTAGCACTGCTGCATGTTTGGTGTCTGAAAGTATCTGTCCCTGTCCTGACTGTCAAAAACAAGAGACACACGAGGCAAGGACTGCCTTTATTTGAGCTTTTATTTCAGTGGTGGTGATACAGCACACCTCTTCATGAGTTTCACACTGATACAGCACACCTCTTCATGAGTTTCACACTGATACAGCACACCTCTTCATGAGTTTCACACTGATACAGCACACCTCTTCATGAGTTTCACACTGATACAGCACACCTCTTCATGAGTTTATTTCACACTGATACAGCACACCTCTTCATGACTTTCACACTGATACAGCACAGCTCTTCATGACTTTCACACTGATACAGCACACCTCTTCATGAGTTTCACACTGATACAGCACACCTCTTCATGAGTTTCACTCAGATACAGCACATTTCTTCATGAGTTTCACACTGATACAGCACACCTCTTCATGAGTTTCACTCAGATACAGCACACCTCCTCATGTGTTTATTTCACACTGATACAGCACACCTCTTCATGAGTTTCACACTGATTCAGCACACCTCTTCATGAGTTTCACACTGATACAGCACACCTCTTCATGACTTTCACACTGATACAGCACACCTCTTCATGTGTTTATTTCACTCAGATACAGCACACCTCTTCATGAGTTTCACTCAGATACAGCACACCACTTCATGAGTTTCACACTGATACAGCACACCTCTTCATGAGTTTCACTCAGATACAGCACACCTCTTCATGAGTTTCACTCAGATACAGCACACTTCTTCCTATGTTTATTTCAGTCTCTACGGCGCACTCTGATGAAGCTGAAGAAGGATGAGTTGAAACTGTTTCAGAGCCATCACAATGAGAGAGGTGTGTAACACTGTGTGAGGTGTGTAACACAATGATAGAGGTGTGTAACACTGTGTGAGGTGTGTTACACACAATGAGAGATGTGTGTAACACACACTGAGAGGTGTGTAACATAGTATTTGGGGAATGTAACACTGTGATGTGTGTAAATACTCTGAAAATGGAATGCATTAATATTCCATTCACTTTTTCTTCTTAAAATCTGTAATATAAAGAATGAAAATGTTTATCTCATTGTAAACATGATTTATTCCTCATTTTTCCTCTCTTCAAATGAATCCATAAAAACAGCCCTGCAGGCACTGAAAACTGCTCTGAAGAAGAAGTTTGAATGCATATTTGAAGGTTCAGCAAAGCAGGGCCACCCAGCCCTCCTCAATGAGATCTATACAGAGCTCTACATCACAGAGGGGGGAAGTGAGGAGGTCAATAATGAACATGAGATCAGACAGATTGAGACAGCATCCAAGAGACAAACCACACAGGAGACTGCAATCCTCTGCAATGACATCTTTAAGCCTTTACCTGGACAAGAGAAACCCATCAGAACAATGCTTACAAAGGGCATCGCTGGCATTGGGAAAACAGTCTCTGTGCAGAAGTTCATACTGGACTGGGCAGAAGGAAAAGCCAATCAGGACATTGATTTTGTCTTCACTCTTCCTTTCCGAGATCTGAATTTGAAGAAGGATAAAGCATTCAGTCTGATGCAACTTCTGCAGCACTACTTTCCACAATTGAAAGAGATCAAAAGTATTGAAGGTGTTGAAGTCAAAGTTTTGTTTATCTTTGATGGTCTGGATGAGTGTAGACTTCCTCTAGATTTCCAAAGCAATAAGATCTGCTGTGATATAACAGAGTCATCATCAGTGGATGTGCTGCTGACCAACCTCATTAAGGGGAATCTGCTTCCCTCTGCTCTCATCTGGATCACCTCCCGACCAGCAGCAGCCAATCAGATCCCTTCTGAGTGCGTCCACCAGGTGACAGAGGTACGAGGGTTCAATGACCCACAGAAGGAGGAGTACTTCAAGAAGAGAATCAGAGACCAGGACCAGGCCAGCAAAATTATCTCACACATAAAGTCATCCAGGAGTCTCTACATCATGTGTCACATACCAGTCTTCTGCTGGATTTCTGCTACTGTTCTGGAGACAATGTTGGGCAAAGTAGAGAGTGAAGGTCTGCCCAAAACTCTGACTGAAATGTACACACACTTCCTGCTCATTCAGACTAATGTGAAGAATGAGAAGTATCGTGGCACCAATGAGACAAAACCAAAGATGTCAGATAGAGAAATCATCTTGAAACTGGGGAAGCTGGCATTTCTACAGCTGGAAAAGGGAAATCTGATATTCTATGAAGAGGACCTGAGAGAGAGTGGCATTGATGTCAGTGAAGCTTCAGTGTACTCTGGGGTGTGCACAGAGATCTTTAAAGAGGAGTGTGGGTTGAATCAGGAGAAGGTCTACTGCTTTGTGCATCTGAGCATTCAAGAGTATCTGGCTGCCTTGTTTGTGTTTCTTTCATGTGTAAATGAGAACAGAAATGTACTCAGAGGAGTTGAGTCACCACATTGGGCATGCAGCAAGCTGCTGACTGAGTTAAACAGCAGTGCAATGGATCAGGCCTTAAAGAGTAAGAATGGACACCTGGACCTTTTCCTCCGATTCCTTCTCGGCCTCTCTCTGGACTCCGTTCAGATTCTCTTAGGAGGACTACTGACACAGAAAGCAAGCAGACTAGCTATAACATACCTACGGACACGGCCAGAAAGCAGATCACGGATGATTTCTGAAACCGTATCTCACATAAAGAAGAAGATCAGTGCGGAATCTTCACCAGAGAGGACCATCAATCTGTTCCACTGTCTCAATGAACTGAAGGACAACTCTCTAGTGGAGGAAATCCAGAATACCCTGAGATCAGGAAAACTTTCAGATATAAAGGTGGACCTAGGCCAGTGTTCAGCTCTGGCCTTTGTGTTACTGATGTCAGAGGAGATCCTGGATGAGTTTGACTTGAAGACCTACAACATTAACTTGAAGAACTACAGCTCATCAGCACCAGGTTATTGGAGACTGGTACCAGTAGTCAGGAACTGCAGGAAGGCCATGTGAGTATTATGTAATTAATAATGTAGATGATTGACAGCATATTTTCTGACTTTCTTTTTAAAAGAGTGTGATTTCTGAATCATTTTGACAGCTAGTGCGCTCATTTAATGTTCTGAATTCAAAACATTAGCAGCATCAAATTCAAGATCTCTTCCCTAACTGAATACTTTATTTGATTAAATTTGCCATCTGATTCTCAAGTGCTGCAGAGTTCAGTCCAGGACGTCTAATTCTCAGATCCGAAGTGCTGCAGTTTGAGCTTGTAGCACAGACATCGTCAGAGAATCATCAACCTTAAAATGCTCAATTTTACGTTTCACCACTGAATATTACAAATATTACAGTTTTTATGTATATATAGTATCTTAACTCTTTGCAGACTGAGCAGCTGTGACCTCATAGAGAAGTTCTGTGATACTGTGGCCCCTCGCTCTGTTCCCTTAACTAAATAGAATTAGTGCTTACAGCTCATTGAAATGTTCAAAGCTCTTTCTCTCAATTATTCTTCCTGGTCAATGTATAATTAGTGATTAGAAAATGATACAATGAAGTGAGTGCATTGTACCCCTTTTTATATTTTAGTACAATGCTAAAACAATGCTAAGTTTGATTTGAGAGAGTTACATTTTGTATTGAATGAAATGTTTGTGTTTAATTTTCTGTAACTAATCCTGTCCAGCACATGAAGGTCAGTGATGCTCTCTGAGCCTGGATCAGTCAGCACTGGGACCCCTCAGGTTGTGTTAGCCCCCCCGTTTCATTCACACCAGATAAAATGAGTGCACCAGCAGCCAACCTGGAAACTGTGTCATCAAGCTCTCTGGGCCTAATGCACAGGGGCAGTAGCCTAGTAGCATAGCATTCTGAAATAGGCAGGTTTGTGCAATGGTGTGACTCAAAGCATCTGCTTTTAAATGTGAAGAAGACAGAGGAGGTGGTGTTTGACTGTAGATCAGTGGGAGATCCCAGGCCTGTCTTCTGTACCCAAGCCATCACACAGGTCTGCTCGAATAAATATCTTGGGGTGCACATTGGTGACTCACTCATTTGGAGTCTCTGCTCTAGATTACTACTGCGAATGTGCTTTTTACTGGGGTTCATAGAGTTGAGCAAAAGTTTGTGTTTCTCTGTAACTGTGTAGTTTTAGAGAGCATAATCAGATGTGACATAGCAGCATGGTTTGGTAACCTGTCTGTACAAATGTCAGATTTCTTGTCAGATGCAGACTGCTATGTATATTATTGGGGCTATGCCTTGTGCGCATTACATGTTTTTAGCCAGGAGTTTGTAGTCGCAGACTAATTTTCAAGGTCTTAAGACAATCTCAACAAAAATCCCCAGTCTTTGCTTGATCGGTGCGTTCACCCGTGACCAACAGTCTCCTGATGTGACACGGTCAGAGACTCTCCCGATCCAGCCACAAGCCCGTCTGCAACTCTCGCGAAATATGTAACTGGAGTCATTTTATCTTAAGTCTTTAGGAATGGTTTGTGTAGTGTGTGATACACAAACACTCGTATTTCCGCGTGGAACAGTTTAGAATTGGCACTTAACTACCCAAAGTAGGCTAGAATATAAAACCCAGTTCTACACCAAGTAAACCATAGGTAGCAATGACCCGCAGGGGAATTTATTTACAGTAAAATTACTACTTGTATTTTGGAGAAGGGGGTTGAGCCAGCAGCTGTGTGTTGTAGCCTGTAGTTATCGGGTTATATAGTGGACATTGTGAATCAACTAGAGCTTTAATATAGTGATTCTTGTGTCTAAGGGTGCAAATTTGCGGCACGTGTTCTTGCAACAACACAGCACACCGAGATCTAGTTTATTATGATCATGAATCTTGTAGTGTGTAACCCCTGTGATTACCAGTCTTTTGGAAGTCGGGTAGTGTGAGCGTTTCTAGGGTGAAAATACCAGCGGTCTTTAGGATTTAAAAAAGTCGCGTAATGCCTTGTGTACACTACACGACTTTTAAAATCGTAACAACAGAGAACATGTCACACTTAACGACTGTCTTTCCTAAAAATCGCTGGTATTTTCATCATGGAAACGCTCACCCTACACAACTTACAAAGGACTGGTTATCACAGGAGGTCACACACTACAATCAACATTTGCCCTTAACTTGGACTAGTAAATGCACCTTTTCTTCACGGACTCAGTTTGATTAAGTTCTAGTTTTTCTGTACTTGCCAAACTGTTTATGCAGTTAAAACAATCCTTGCTTTTAATTGTAAGTTGAGAACAAATCTTTGAATCCCAGCCATGTGTTTGAAAGATGTGGGAATCCCGCTTTTTCCTTTTTTCAATGCATAGGCTAATTAATGATTATAAAATGGCAAGAGATAATGCTCTGTACCCCTTTTTAAATTTTTAGTTTGGGGTATCTTGAGAGCATAATGCATCTTTTCAATATTATGATTAAAATAATGCTACATTTTATTTGGGAGAGATAAGTTTGGTTATGAATGAAATGTTTGTGTTGCTAATTTGGGAGACTACATCAGGCAGTAAATGCACCATGTTACAAGGCCAGTAGTACCACCCTGGCCTCTGCTTTATTCTGGTGTCGCCTGATCCAAAATCTCCACCTTAAGCCATTTTTCCACCGCATGGTACTGGCTCAACTGGACTCTACTCGCTTTGGTACCAGGCACTTCGTTTTCCACTGCAGATAGTACCCCCATCAATGTAGCTGGTCGTCATAGCGACGCTGCATGAAACTGCCGTGACGCCATCTTCAACGTGACACACAGGAACAATAGAGGATATCGAAGGGATGGTGTTCTTGATTCTCGTATGGAAGGCCATTTGAGCAAATAACGAGACGTTAATGTCGTGTTAACAGGACATTAAAATGCGTGTTAACATAGAAAGAAAAAAAACAGGAGAGTTTGGGAAATTCTGATTCTCAGGGGCGACATAGCTCAGGAGGTAAGAGCAGTTGTCTGGCAGTTGGAGGGTTGCCGGTTCGATCCCCCATTAAAGTGACCTCTACCCAGTGCCTGTTCTTGAGTGCATTCTGAAGAAGACGGGCCATTTGGCTCAGAATTACATCTGCAGAACTGTCAGAGTTTAGTCCAGCAGGATGTCTAATTCTGAGGTCCAAAGTGCTGCAGTTGGAGTGTGTGGCACAGACATCTTCCTCAGAGCATCAGCAACCTTAAAATCCTCAATTCTACTCTTCATCACTCAATACTATCATTGCCACATTTCAGATATTACATGTTTTACGTGTACTAATATTATTAAACTATCTGAACTCTTTGCAGACTGAGCAGCTGTGACCTCACAGAGCAGTCTTGTGAAATTGTGGCCTCAGCTCTCCAGTCATCAAACGCACCCCTGAGAGATCTGGACCTCAGCTACAATAACCTGGGAGATTCAGGAGTGGAGCTGCTCTCTGCTGGACTGAAGAGTCCAAACTGTAAACTACAGAGACTGAACCTCGGCTACAATAACCTGGGAGATTCAGGAGTCAAGCTACTCTGTGCTGGACTGATGAAACCAAACTGTAAACTACAGAGACTGGACCTCAGCTACAATAACCTGGGAGATTCAGGAGTGGAGCTGCTCTCTGCTGGACTGAAGAGTCCAAACTGTAAACTACAGAGACTGGACCTCGGCTACAATAACCTGGGAGATTCAGGAGTCAAGCTGCTCTGTGCTGGACTGATGAATCCAAACTGTAAACTACTGGGGTGAGTAGTGCTGTGTACTGTGTGACCTTAACTAAAAAGAATTAGGCTAGTGCTTGTAGCTCATTGAAATGTTCAAAGATCTTTCTCTCTCAATTAATCTTCCTGGTCAGTGTATAATTTATGATTAGAAAACGATACAATGAAATGAGTGCTCTGTACCCCTTTTTATATTATAGTATAAATAATGCTAAACTAATGCTAAGTTTGATTTGAGAGAGATGCATTTTATATTGAATGAAATGTTTGTGTTTAATTTTCTGTAACTAATCCTGTCCAGTATATGAAGGTCAGTGATGCTCTCTGAGCCTGGATCAGTCAGCACTGGGACCCCTCAGGTTGTGTTAGCCCCCCCGTTTCATTCACACCAGATAAAATGAGTGCACCAGCAGCCAACCTGGGAACTGTGTCATCAAGCTCTCTTGGCCTAATGCACAGGGGCAGTAGCCTAGTAGCATAGCATTCTGAAATAGGCAGGTTTGTGCAATGGTGTGACTCAGAGCATCTGATTTTAAATGTGAAAAACACAGAATACAGAAATTAATGGGTTTATGGGCTGAGAGTCATTGTGGTTATTTCTGTAGGAAACCCTGAAAAGTGGCAAACTCTCGGTGCTGGATAGGTATGGGCATGCCGCCACGCCATGGCGTAACTTGGCGGGATGGCATACCTGCCATCCCAATGCAGATCAGTTGCATACACACATCTGATGGTGTTTCAAGTGTTGACAAGTACATTATTACAGGTCTGACCAATACTGGTCAGGAAGTGAGATTCAACATTCTTATGTCAACTAGTATTTTATTGGCTGGACCGCAACAGCGGGGCCAGCCCTACAAACGCGAATGTCTGTGACTGAGTGATGAAGTTACACCTTTGGTCGGCCGGTCCAGCCACATACTAGGTTTTGACCTGGTCTTCCTTTATATATTGGTGTACACATTTAGACAATAAGTTGCTTAGTTCCTCACTGGCTCCGCTGGCTAGGCTGGTTCATGGGCTAAGTTAGACTAAGTTTGGTCAGGTTGGCTAGCTAACTAAGGCCTTTTGGGTCAAAGCCAAAGCTAAACTTACAGCAGCAGCAACAAGTGTCAACTTGAGCGTAACGTTGTTTAATGAAAATCGTAAGCAAATGATACAAGAAGTCTTAATAGTTATCAGATTTTATCAAATAACTGTGTTTTGTAACTGTGTAATTATGAACTAAACTATGGTAACTAATAGGGATGAGCAAGTACACCATTGTCTGTATCTGTATCTCTATCTGGTCAACCAACTAAATTACCTGTATCTGTATCTCTACCTGCTCAATCAACTAAATTACCTGTATCTGTATCTCTATCTGTTCAACCAACTAAATTACCTGTATCTGTAGCTGTACTCGGAATGGGTGGTGCCCACACCGGCCTGTTAGTTTATATTAATGTGTGTAAGGTGTGTAACACACTGCTATGTGTTTGACACACACAGCCCTGTTAGCTTATATGAATGTGTGTAAGGTGTGTAACACACTGCTATGTGTTTGACACACACAGCCCTGTTAGTTTATATTAATGTGTGTAAGGTGTGTAACACACTGCTATGTGTTTGACACACACAGCCCTGTTAGTTTATATGAATGTGTGTAAGGTGTGTAACACACTGCTATGTGTTTGACACACACAGCCCTGTTAGTTTATATTAATGTGTGTAAGGTGTGTAACACACTGCTATGTGTTTGACACACACAGCCCTGTTAGTTTATATTAATGTGTGTAAGGTGTGTAACACACTGCTATGTGTTTGACACACACAGCCCTGTTAGTTTATATTAATGTGTGTAAGGTGTGTAACACACTGCTATGTGTTTGATACACACAGCCCTGTTAGTTTATATGAATGTGTGTAAGGTGTGTAACACACTGCTATGTGTTTGATACACACAGCCCTGTTAGTTTATATTAATGTGTGTAAGGTGTGTAACACACAGTGTATGTGTTTGACACACACAGCCATGTTAGTTTATATTAATGTGTGTAAGGTGTGTAACACACAGTGTATGTGTTTGACACACACAGCCATGTTAGTTTATATTAATGTGTGTAAGGTGTGTAACACACAGTGTATGTGTTTGACACACACAGCCATGTTAGTTTATATTAATGTGTGTAAGGTGTGTAACACACAGTGTATGTGTTTGACACACACAGCCATGTTAGTTTATATTAATGTGTGTAAGGTGTGTAACACACAGTGTGTGTGTTGTCGTCACTCTTCACATGAGTCAGCTCAACACCGCTGTAAGTGGCTTTAAGACCAGTTGGCTCTCGCTGGAGAGCAGCAGTGAATCCTGCCAACTTGCTGCCTGGTGACTGTTTCAGTGCAGGGAGCTCCAGATTTGCTTTTTGCAATGCATCCAGCATGCCATTCACAGTCAGGTATTCCCTCTGAAAAGCAAGAGTGAAATTTGGGATGACATGCAGCAAGTCTCTGAGGAAATTGAGATAATGTACAATTCTGTAGTCTCTCAGGAATGCTGTTCTTCCACGAACTTCAGCTGTTGCCTGGCCAGGCCTGGCTTCTGCCACATGTTCAAAATGAGCCAGAAGTACCTCATATGATGTGGCAAGGACTTCCAAAGCACGTTGCATATGCGGAGTCCAGCGTGTGCCATCCACCCTGTTTGGTTTTAAGACTTTTGTCTCCAGTGAAGTGGCAATCTCTGTCCCCTCCTTCCATGCTTTCAGCGAGTACTGGTAATGTTTGTGGATCTTCTTCAGGATATCTTTCAGATCATCCAGAAGACGGTTGTCTTTGATAGTCTGATTGACCCCCAGCTCCAGGCGATGTGGCACACAGTGTACACTCACCACATATTCTGCGTTTTCCTTAATTCGGGTGGCCACACTGTTTTTCCAGCCTAGGTTTACTGCTGCTCCATCGCAGGCCATTCCCACAAGCTTCTCTTTCCAGTCATCAATTTTGTGGTCCACGAAGGCCTGCTCTATGGCTTCATAAATTCCTTGGGCATGTGTTTGTTTGACAGGTTGGAGGCTGAAGTACACTGTCTTGGGTTCCCCATCACTAACATATCTTACATAAACCACCTCTACCTCCTGGACACTTATCTGTTGCCCCATCAAATTAAACTGACATTGCTGTTGTATTTTCTAGGCAGGTGACGATTGATTGCCGGATGTGTTCAACAATGTATGGAGTAAGCCTGCAGAAATCACATATGAACCAATGTAAAAATGAATCCTACACAATAAATTGCTGTTTAAAAGTAAACTAGGTGTGCATATCTCTTTTAGCTACAATACAACGCAGTTCCTATATCAGTGCACCTTATTTTTTCATAGGCTATTGTTACAAAACACATTGATTCCAAATCTCACTCACTCACTCGCTCTCACACACACACAGCAGGTAGACTCATTCATGAAAATAAACTTTTAACAATACACTAACGTTACAACATTATTATTGCACATTTATTAGCAAGGTTATTCATTTACTAGATTAAATTCTAATAAATACCTTCTGCAAGCCTGATCAGATTTGTAGCTTGTCAATCGCGTCAGATCAGAGCCGATCTTGATTTGGAGATCCAGCAGACGAGGTAAAGAGCTGAAGGGGTTTTCGCTTTTGAGAACGTAGTAAACTGAGTTGGAAAGTTTGATCAGGATTGCCCGATTTGCGGCGTTCATCTTCCGAATGGCGGTGTCCATCGCTCCCTGTATGGGTGTGCCTGTTCGCAGGGCCGGCCTTTTTTGAGGTAAATAACATCATTATTTTAATCATCCCGTTTCGCAAAACAAGCGTTATTAATTTAATATGGAATGCAAAGAGAAAATTTCATAACACGTATGAAGGACTTTTTAACAGCCGTTCAGGTTCGGCTGTGTCAGTATCAGCAGGCCTGCGGTCATCGTGTGGATTATTTTGTGATGTTGACGGGTTATCGTTTGACTTTTTTACTCCACAGGCAAACAATTTCATTTGTTTCGCCATTGCAACAGGCTGGCCGCGCGCGTGTGTGGAAAGTGGCCGCGCGCTTGTGTGGAAGGTGGCCGCGCGTGTGTGGAAAGGGGCCGCGCGTGTGTGGAAGGTGGCCGCACAATGGCTGAAATGTCGTGTTGCGCACGAACGTAATGTTAGCGCAGTAGAAACTTTACGGAGGCATCCAAATAAATGTTGACTTCTTTTGAAATGAGATTTCCCAGTTTTGTAGGTTTTTATTCATTGTTATATATTAAACAATAAAAAACTGAACAGGTGGTTGCCAAAAGGGGGAACCAGAGACCACAAAATGGCTGCCAATTGACTCAATCTGGTTGCCGAGGGCAACCGGGCAACCGTTACTGTCGAGCCCTAATTGTTTGATAACAGAATAGTTTCAAGATTCTGAAGAAAATAATAAGATAACAGTATTGTATTTAGCTAATGGGTTTTACGTTGACAGTTCTATTAATCGATTCATAGTGATGGATAGTGAATGTGTTTAAAATGTATAGGTGATTGTGGCACGAAGAACATGTCAGGTGAGGTGAAGTGCCCACAAAAATTCTGTCTCTTGTGTTTGCAGATTAAATTAATGTTTGAAAATTGTCATATGGAAAGGGTCTGGCAATGCAATCCTAGCAGTAGGCACCCAACCTTGATTTTTAGTTATTTTTGTTGGTTAATGGAGCCCAGCAATGGCCTTAGACTTTTGTGGAATAGTTGGAATACTTTATGAGCCTGATTTACACAATCCCCTCTCAGTTTTTGTGTACATCTCAGGAATGCATAAGCAATTGAGAAATTACATAGTGGCTGCCAATGTGCACATTGTCACAATCAGCAGTGAATTTCAGTTGTGTGTGTGTGCGGCTGTGTGTGTGCCTGTGTGTTGTGCATGTGTGTGTATTTGTGTGTGTGTGTGTGTGGTCTCTCCACAGGCTGGGTTGGTGTAATCTCACAGAGGGCTGCTGTGATGTTCTGGCCTCAGTCCTGCGTTCTCCTCACTCAGAGATGAGAGATCTGGAGCTCAGAGACAACGAGCTGCAGGATTCAGGAGTGAGAGCGCTCTCTGCTGGACTGGAGGACCCACACTGTAAACTGCAGAGACTGGGGTGAGTACAAGATAGATAGATCGATAGATAGATAGGTACTTTATTAATCCCAAGGGAAATTCAGGTGTCCAATAGCTCACGTTACAAAGCATAGTGCAACAATGCACAAGGAAGTAAGAAATAAAAAAGTAACAGGGCTCCAGACTAACTTTCTACATTTACCATTACCAAAATGGTTGCACTCTGGAGCCTTGAGTAAGTAAGTAAAATTCAAAAACAAAATCACTCTTGGAGGTAAAGATACAAAATAAATATAAAAATAAAAAGGCAAAAATTAAAAAGCACTGTAGAACCAAGCCATAAACATAAACAGAGCCCTAGGAAAAACAAAAACTGACGTCTAACTACACCAGGTGTTATGTACAGTATGAACAGTCTTGACATAAGTAAATATTGACAGATGTACAGCTAAATAAATAATGGGTAAGGGATATAAAAGTTACAGAAGTTAAAAATGGTATGAGTTAAGCAGTTAAACCAGTAGGATAAACAGTATGTACACGTGCAAAGTACAGCATATAAGTACAGTGAATAAGTACCAAAAATAAAGTGTGCAAAAAATACCAGCGTGCAAACAGTGAGTGACCTTGGCCACTCAGTCATACCCCTTTTCCACCAACGCGAACCTAGTTCTGGTTCTGGGCTGGTGCTAGTTCTGGTTCTGGGCTGGTGCTAGTGCCAGTTCGCAGTTGGTTCAACTTGCGAACCTTCAAAGAACCGGTTTGCTTTTCCATGGGCTAGAGAGCCACATCATTACGATACGATACGATATACTTTATTGTCCCCTTACGGAAATTTTTCTTGGGCTCAGTATCGCTGCACTTAACAAATGTCATTCTACATTTTACATTATTCATATGCACATACATTCAAGTGTCGTTAATAAATAAATAAATAAATAAATAAATGGAAAAAAAAAATAATAATAAAAAACTTTAAAACAACATATTGCACAACCCGTCCATACTAACAAAGTCCCTTTGGGGACTATGGCCTCTATGGCTCATACTATGTCCTTACTGTTTAAGATGTTAATGGAAGAAGGGTACTCTATATCGTCTGCCAGAGGGTAAAAGCTTGTACTCAGAGTGGAGGACATGGGATGGATCAGCCAGTATTCTCTGTGCTCCTCTGAGCACAGACTGCTCGTATATAGATTGAAGGGACTGGTGTTCTCCCTGTGACCTTCATGGCAGTCTGAACAAGATGGGCAAGCCTAGATTTTAACTGTACTGAGAGGTTACCATACCATGCCTGTATCCCATACCTGATTAGACTCTGCCTGGTAGAACAGATACATAAGTTTCTGGTCAACCCCACACTCAGCCTTCTCAAAAAGCCTGGAGCATAGGCTGTCAACATGGGCTTGCCAGGTGAACATGTTGTAAATATGGACACCAAGGTACTTATGAGAGCATACCTGATTAATGGGGGTGTTGTGTACGTCACTGTATATGTCTGTATACGTCTCCACTTTCCCAGCAACATCGTTACCTATTAAAATGTATGTCCTGTAAAAATACAGATGATAAACTGTCTAAATGTAAAAAAACAACTTCATACATATACATTTAGTTATGTTACTACAACCTTATTTTAGTGTTGTCACGGTACCAAAATTTTGACTTTGATACTGATACCAGGTTTAGTATCACAATACTGGATACTGAAATGATACCTGAAACTTAAAGGATACTGTTTCGATACTCGGTACCTAACGATACTGAAATCACCTTAAAGAGCATCTTGCAGGTTAATTTTTTTAACAAAATGTATACTTAACCTTTTCTGAAAATGACCATTTGAAAAGTTAATGCAGGATTTAATCATTTTTACAAGACATAAGGGCATAAATTCAGAGGAACTAGTGGCCGTTATGAGCAAAGCTCCTAAAAATGCCCTTTTTCCCCCAACATCGCATCATATTACGTAACACAAGGGAGTGGCTCACTGGCTCTGCCTTAGCCCAATGTGCAGTATTGGTAGTGAGTCTGAGCGGTCGTGATATAGCTAGTGAGTTGGTCTTTTTTCAGTAGTTTTATATTGCATTTCACTGTGTATCATCATGGGAAATTACTGTGTTCTTGCAGGTTGCACAAACTCCAGCCTGTCAGGACATTGTGTACACAATTTTCCTAACAGGAAAAGGAATGGTGCTAGCTTTTGTGCCTGGGTGCGTTTTGTGCAGGTGAAGAGACGGGACTTCACTGCTGCATCTGTTACAAAAAACACGGTCGTGTGTGACGCTCATTTTAGACCCCCACCCATGACATAATGGACAATATTGTCTATCTGGGCATTCATAAAAATATTCTTTCACCACTCATAAATCGTATTCCGTTATAGCAACAAGATAAACCCGACAATAGCCCTAAGATATGCCAATACAGCAGTGAAAACGCTGCTCACTGAATAACGAAATAAACAATTTTAAAACATTTTACAAAATGATACCATGTCATTCTGCAGTCAATATCTGTGACTAAATGTTGAATAAATATACAACCTTACCATTGGTTTTATGCGTAGAGATGTCCCTTTTGAGACTGCGTGGTCATATATTGTCTTGGACAATCCGTTTGTGAAATATACGTGCATTTGTGACGCCTGGGTACCTTCGTAAATGATGAGCTGTGCGTAATACCACACCTGTTGTTTACGGCATTGTCGCCCTTTTTAGTACAGTCTAGCTTGATTTACAATTCATTTATTCAGTAGGTGAGAGTATAAGCTTTTTAACGATGTATAACGTCTATTTTTGCTTTTGGAATAGCATTTTATAGGTCAGCGTAACCCAAATTTTTCTCATCATCGTATTCACCTACGCATAGGCTACTCTGTAGCAGTAAAAGACGCTGCACTTAACGAAACGTTGTCAACGATTTCTCATAATTTCTTGGAAAATACTATTATTATTGAGGTCACAAAAAACTAGTAGCGTCCTAGAAATGCGGTCCTGAAACGGCAGCCTCTGCTACTGCAGGAAGATGCTACTCTCTCAATCAGTAATGCGGGAGACACATTTCCCTGGCTTTTACATTTAACCTAAAAGTCGGAAAATTCTAATACCGAACCGTTTTTTCTTTTAAGTACCGAAAAAGTACCGAAGTTTCGGTATACCGTGTAACACTCATTTACTATATCAGCTTTAAGACAAGCAACACGCTCAGAATTATCTCATCGTGACCCATGAAATCCAATGGCGCAGACGTTGCTTCATAATTTCAAACTTTAAAGCCTGTTGATCTGACCTGAATTAGACAAAACATCTTTTTGAGAAGCATCAAATCAAATAGTTTAAATTTATACATTCCTCAAAATGAAGTGAATTAAATACATTGTCCTTTTGGGTTATCTTTACCTGTGTAAGGTGTAACACACTGCTATGTGTTTGACACGCACTGCCCTGTTAGTTTATATTAATATGTGTAAGGTGTGTAACACACTGCTATGTGTTTGACACACACTGCCCTGTTAGTTTATATTAATGTGTGTAAGGTGTGTAACACACTGCTATGTGTTTGACACACACTGCCCTGTTAGTTTATATTAATGTGTGTAAGGTGTGTAACACACTGCTATGTGTTTGACACACAACGCCTGTTAGTTTATATTAATGTGGTAAGGTGGTTGTCACGTATCTCGTTGACACTAGCTTAGTTTACTATATGCTGTAAGGAGCACACGCGAGTGCTTGTGACCCATGCCGTTCAGCATCGTGTTCATAATTTCAAACTTACACCTGTGTGACTGACCTGTTAGATAACATCTGAGACTCATGGATGTAAATACATGCTATGGTGTTAAACTACACTCCTGTTTGGTTATATTACATGTGTAAGGTGTGTAACACACTGCTATGGTTGACACCACGCTCTGTTAGTTTATATTATGTGCTGTAGGGAGTGTAACACACTGCTATGGTTTGACACACACAGCTCTGTTGTTTATATTAAGTGTGTAAGGTGTGTCCTTTCTCTGCAGGCTGTCAGGCTGTAGAGTCACACAGAGAGGCTGTGATTCTCTGGCTTCAGCTCTGTGTTCAAACCCCTCACACCTGAGAGAGCTGGACCTGAGATACAATCACCCAGGAGACTCAGGAGTGAGAGCGCTGTCTGCTGCTAAACTGGACACACTCACACTGCTGTAAGTACTGAGAGTTTCCACACTGCTCCTCACACACACACACATGCTCACACACACACACACACACACACACACACACACACTGCAGGACACTGTGAAAACTGCTGTTAGTCTAGAAGGTTGGGGATGTACAGTGGAGGGTGCTGCACGGGATCACTGCAGTAAATGGTTTTATTTCTGTGATGATCCCGGCAGGATCCCGCCATTGTCCATTCTGCATGGAGAGAGAAACTGTTTATTATTCTTTTTCGGGGTGTGCCAGATTTCAGCCTCTCTTCTTTTTTGGGAAGTTTATTTCGGTTTCTGGGGGAAACATTTAAAGTGAGATTTTTATCCTCGGTTTCCCACACAAAGACGGATAAGTGCCAGCTCATTAATTTCATTTTGGGGTGAAAATGGCAGTTTCATCAAGTGGGAAAAATCTGATTGGTGGAGGGGACAGGTAAGATGTGGTTGTTGTAGTTTGGGGTCTGATCAGGGACACAGTGATGGTGGAGTTTCGGTATTACAAAGCAATGGAGAGCTTGAGTGTGTTTCAGTGTGTGTGTATGTGTTATAAGGGTGTTTTATGTTCAGTGGAGGGGTGGAATAGGGTGAGGGAATGGAATAAGTTTTCTTTGTGACAGATTTGTGTTTTTCATATGATCTTGGTTTTGTGTTTTATTGTGTCTTTGATTTATTTATGTAATGTCATTGGTGTGTTGGGAGTGGAACTAAAGGATGGTTAAAATTCAGAATTCTGTTCTGCTGTTCTTACAGTGTGGACCATGGAGGAGAGAACAGGACCAAACCAGGACCCAGGAAATGTGAGTGTGTATCGACACCGAACACTTTCCATAGATACACACACTGCTCTGTGCAGAGACTTTACACACAGAAACACACATGTATACACACGCACACAGTTACTATCACAGCTCTTTATCTCTCACACACATAATGAGGTGAATATTAATAATGATAATTAATCTCATTAATGTCTCTGGTGTGCAGACGGCTGTCAGCTCACACTGGATCCAAACACAGCGTACAGAAGGCTGTCTCTGTCTGAGGGGAACAGGAGGGTGACACACACACGGGGGAGAGAGGAGCAGCCATATCCTGATCATCCAGAGAGATTTGAGTCCAGGCCCCAGGTTTTGTGCAGAGAGAGTGTGTGTGAGCGCTGCTACTGGGAGGCTGAGTTCAGTGTGTCTGAGGGGGGGGGAGGGGTTTATATAGCAGTGACAGATAAAGGAATCGGCAGAAAAGGACAGGGTGCTGACTCTCCGTTTATATGGTATGAAAATGCCTGGTGTCTGCTGTTCCAGAACGGCGGACGCTCTAATGAACCACAAAGATACATTTTATACCACAATCGCAACCGAACAGACATACCTGTCCCCCCCTCCCCCTACCGCAGAGCAGGAGTGGGTGATGATGATGATGGTAGAGGAGTGTGTGTGTACAGGGTAGGAGTGTGTGTGGACCGTCTGGCCGGCACTCTGTCCTTCTACAGCGTCTCTGACACTAACACACTGACCGTCCTGTACAGAACCCACACACATTTCCCTGAACACACACCCCTCTGTGCTGGATTTGGAGTGTATGACGGCTCACTGTCCCTCTGCCAACTGGAGTAGAGACACAGACACACACGTATACACACATACACACACTCATGAGCACGCACCCAAACACTCACAAACACGCACACGGACTCTCATACGCATACACACAAAGACAATCACACATATGCACACACACTCCCACATGTATGCACACACACATACCCACAAACATGTGCACACACTCTCATGTTCACCCACACATACACATGCACACACACACACCCTCCCATTCACGCACTCACATACTAATACCCATACACTCTCACTCTTACACCAACTCACACGTGCGCACATGCAGGCAAACAAACACACTCACACATGCACAGTCTCTCTTATACACACACACACTCTCACGCACACACCCACAATCTCATACACACACACTCTCTTGCACGCACACGCACGCACTGTCTCACACACACACATACTTTCTCATACAAAATACGCGCACACTCTCTTATGCACACACACACGCGCACTCACTCTCACACACACTCTCTCGCACACACTCTCTTACAAACATGCACACACAATCTCAAACCCACGCACACACTTTTCATCACCTACATATATAAACACACACTGTCTCATAAAATGCGCACACACACTCCCACACACTTGCACCCAAGCACTCAATCCCTCGTGAATATTCTTATACACACACCTTCACACACACATGCACTCACTCACACACACACACACACACACACACACACACACACACATACATCCACATCCACACACTTGCCACTCACTCCACTGCACTACATACCACACCTTCACACACACATGCACTCACTCACACACACACACACACACACACACACACACATGCACTCGTGCGCTCATACACGCTCACAGATACACACACACATTCTCATACTTCCATACACGTTCTCTCTCATACCCACACGCAACGCGCGCGCACACACACACACACACACACATGCACTCACTCACACACACACACACACACACACACACGCACTCGTGCGCTCATACACGCTCACAGATACACACACACATTCTCATACTTTCATACACGTTCTCTCTCATACCCACACGCAACGCGCGCACACACACACACACATATTTCAGCACACTTGTATGTACACCCAACCATCATTGGCCAATGCCTAACCACTACAATTTCAGCTGTACCCAATAGTAACCTCAGTACAGCTTAAACCCCTTAATATAACCTTTTAGCAGGTTCAGGCAAAGCACTTATAGCTAAACAAATATGATTTTTTTTGCATTTTAATAAAATTGTATTGTAAATGTAAAATGCATGTATGTGACCTTCTGATGATTAAAACATGAATATAGTGTGATACTGGCAGAATATGGCCAGGTAAAATGCTTTTGAATTAATAATTATGTCTCCTGTATCTGCATCTTTGTTTAAAAGAAGCTAGTCACAAACTCCACGTTAATTGTGTATTTCACTAGTTTTTACAGTTGCTTTCATTAATTTTCACAAGAGTTCCAATGTGCTAATTTTTGTGGGGAAATGCAGCTGGGAGAATGCAGAATGATCACTGCAGTGTGCTTATTTACTTTAATTACGGTAAACAATGATGGGTCCAGTGTCCTTATTTTGTTGTATCATGATTGGTGGAGGAGGTGACTTAGGTGCATTAACTGTCTTAACTACTGCTTGTATTTTTTCCATAGATTGCGTTGTTGCCGTTCTCGTTGTGTTTGTGTTAATCAGTTTAACCTTCAGGGTCCAAGTTGAACTATGCGGTTGTTCCCTGCACTTGGACCGGTACTTCTCTCTAGGGGTTTCGTCATACTTGTTCCTGGTTATGGTTATACACTTTGTTGTACGTCGCTCTGGATAAGAGTGTCTGCCAAATGCCTGTAATGTAATGTAATGATTGTTTTGTTTGAACCTGTTGCTACAATTTTCATTATCATTATCACTACCTTCAGTGTGATTAAACCTGAATTATAAAGACATCAGATGTGATTTATTTTTTGTGATCTATTGAACTCTTGTGACACAGTATACTTATTTCATATTCTGTATGGATTATGTTTGGGGTCAATATGAGTAGCTCAGGATGGGGCAAACATCTGCACAGTTGAAGCAATGACATTCATCTGCAGGAGTGTAAATTAAATCCAGTATACGACACAAGTTATGCACTCTCTGCTGAGTGGTTTCTTCTGTTTCGGTAGTATAACCACAATTTATTACATTTTGAAAAGTCACTGCCTGTCTATGGTTTTCCTGTAGGTTTGAACCTGGATCTGCTGCTCATCAATTGAACGGATTGGACCACTAAGCCTAAATCAAGTGTGGTTTGCATGACATGCATTCTCTGAGATGTTCCTGAGACCCTACAGTTTTTCTCATTTTTTTCAGATGCATTTCTAGTGACTGTAGTCACACATTACAAATGCATTACAGTATGTTATGATGGCTTTGACTCAATGTGCAAAACTTTCAATGCAATGAGCCAAACTGCCTGGCAAAATTCTTACCTTAAGACATAAATATCTTTAAATCCTACCTCCAGACCTTTCCCAAGCACTGTCTCTTTAAATCCTACCTCCAGGCCTTTCCCAGGCGCTGTCTCTTTAAATCCTACCTCCAGGCCTTTCCCAAGCGCTGTCTCTTTAAATCTGGCCTCCAGACCTTTCCCAAGCACTGTCTCTTTAAATCTGGCCTCCAGACCTTTCCCAAGCACTGTCTCTTTAAATCCGGCCTCCAGGCCTTTCCCAGGCACTGTCTCTTTAAATCCGGCCGCCACTCATGCTGATGTCCCCTGAGCAGCCTGACTGCTCATTCTGGAGTTTTACCATAAAAGGATCCCAGGAGCTGAAGGATGGTTTCCTGTGGGAGGGGTCTGGTTTCCTGTGGGAGGGGTCTGGTTATCTGTGGGAGGGGTCTGGTTTCCAGTGGGAGGGGTCTGGTTTCCTGTGGAAGGGGTCTGTTTTCTTGTGGGAGGGGTCAGGTTTCCTGTGGGAGGGGTCTGGTTTCCTGTGTGAGTCTCAGATTGCTAGTCGGCCCAAAAAGTTATTTTCGGGATGATGAATAAAGGCTGGGCTCTGTCTCTGTCTGACCACACACGGGTCACACACTCACCCCACCTGGTCCAGCTCGGTCCAAAACACCACGTCTCTCTCTCTGACCACACAGGGACCACACACTCACCCAGCCTGGTCCAGCTCGGTCAGAAACACCTGGTTTCTCTCTGACCACACGGGGATCACACACTCACCCCGCCTGGTCCAGCTCGGTCAGAAACACCACGTCTCTCTCTCTGACCACACAGGGACCACACACTCACCCAGCCTGGTCCAGCTCGCTCAGAAACACCACGTCTCTCTCTCTGACCACACAGGGGTCACACACTCACCCCGCCTGGTCCAGCTCGCTCAGAAACACCACGTCTCTCTCTCTGACCACACAGGGACCACACACTCACCCCGCCTGGTCCAGCTCGCTCAGAAACACCTGGTCTCTGTCTGACCACACAGGGACCACTCACTCACCCAGCCTGGTCCAGCTCGCTCAGAAACACCTGGTCTCTGTCTGACCACACAGGGACCACACACTCACCCAGCCTGGTCCAGCTCGCTCAGAAACACCACGTCTCTCTCTCTGACCACACACGGGTCACACACTCACCCCGCCTGGTCCAGCTCGGTCAGAAACACCACGTCTCTCTCTGACCACACAGGGGTCACACACTCACCCCGCCTGGTCCAGCTCGGTCAGAAACACCACGTCTCTCTCTGACCACACACGGGTCACACACTCACCCCACCTGGTCCAGCTCGGTCAGAAACATTCAGGCCTTCAGCATCCGCTCGTCTTCACTTACACACATTTTCCCATCCAGGTTATTGGCCTCAGAGGTACAATGGCTGTGCCCCACCTGCGAATAAAACCTGCAACCTCTCAGTTTGAGCCCTGGTTACCTAACCATTTGACCCCAGTGCCACCCTTTTAACCTGCGTCCTTAGCAGCACCATGGTTTCGTCTATAAATCTCCAAGTTACAGTGCTGCTGGTCATTAATATGTAGTTGTACTAATATTTTACTTCAGGGTATTTGATGGAGCACGCTGCCAGAATGAAGAATAGTGACAGCTGATTGGACAGATACACTGCCTGTCAGTGAATAGTGGCAGCTGATTGGACAGCCACACTGCCTGTCAGTGAATAGTGACAGCCGATTGGACAGGACTGGCCCGTGATGCTGCACCCTCCTCTGCTCCTCTGCGGAAAATATGACTTTTATAATAAAACCAAGTAAATAAGACTTTTTTTCTCTCTCCCTCCTCTCTCTCTCCATCTCTCTTTCTGTCTCCCTCCCTCTGTCTGTCTCTCTCTCTACCCCCCCCCCACTCTTGCTTTTTTTAAAAGAAAACCGATCAGCCCAAATTTGGAGATGGTCTGAGAGCAGAAGGGCTCCAGTGGGGTGTTCAGATGGGGGGGGGGGGGGGGGGGCTGAGGAGGGGGTGTTCGGGAGGTGGAGGAAGGGGAGGGGGGTCACCAGGGAGTACAGCCATCTCCAAAACCTCCCGTAAGTTTTAACGGGGGGCTCAGTCGTCAAGCGTAGCCACTGAGTCTGCACCTACTTTGTGCTCTCTCTCTCTTTCTCTCCCGCTCTCTGTGCTCTCTCTCTCTCTTTCTCTCCCGCTCTCTGTCTCTCTCTCGCTTTCTCTCTCCTGCTCTCACTCTCTATCTCTCCCGCTCTCCCTCTCTCTCTCTCCCTCTCTCTCTCTCTCTCTCTCCCTCTCTCCCTCTATATCTGTTCCCCTTCTCTGCCTCCTCTGTTTTAGGCAGTACAGACGCTGCTGCTGCTGCTGTCTTTGCCTCCCCCCTGTTGCTGGGCCGTCCCATACAGAGCCGCGTTCGCTCCGAGCATCACCACCCCCGCTTTCTGTTTCTCCCCTCGCGGTAAGACCCCCCCCCACCACCAGCCGCCAACATGGAGGCCATCAAGAAGAAGATGCAGATGCTGAAGCTGGACAAGGAGAACGCCATCGACCGCGCCGAGCAAGCCGAGTCCGACAAGAAGGCTGCCGAGGACAAGGGCAGGCAGGTGAGCCCCCGCCGGGGTCAGGGGTTATCGCCACGGAGACCGGGAGTTCAGCGGGTAGACGATACCCCCCGTCTCAGGAGCAGACCTGGGCCTGCAGTTTTTTTTTTTTTTGTTCTTTTTTTAAAAAGTGAGTATGTAAGCAAGCGCAGACCACGCAGTCCAAATCAGAACGATGAGAAGTCAGAGTGGATCTGCGTCAGATTCCAAATCTGACGGGCTGACTCTGAGACACCCCTCAGCTGTCAGCTGATGTTTTTAAACTCGGTGGTTCTCACCGAACAAACTTTTTCCTGCGATTGTTTAAAGCCGTTCCATCGACTGGAGGCCATCATTCTCATTTTAACCCTTACGGTGCGAGATCACAAATTTGCAATCAGAATGTTCTTAACTGAACATTCTGATGCCGATATAACGATCAGGAAGCTTCTCATTAGTTAATGATATTCGTTAATGATAAAGGTGACTTGGTTTGGCTGAGTCCGTGCCTATATAACGGCTCTGTCTGGCCTCCTGCTGCCTAGCTTCGGTTTAGCCGAAGCTATCAAATGCCTTTTTAACACCAGCGAGAGGGACTTCACAAAAGAGAAATATTTGTGTGGGTCGGGCAGCTTGGCTCTTCTCCTCCAGGAACGGGAGTCCTGCTCGTTTTTCCGTGATTGAGAACGGGAAGCCTGCTCGTTTTTCCGTGATTGAGAACGGGAAGTCTGCTCGTTTTTCCGTGATTGAGAACGGGAAGTCTGCTCGTTTTTCCGTGATTGAGAACGGGAAGTCTGCTCGTTTTTCCGTGATTGAGAACGGGAAGTCTGCTCGTTTTTCCGTGATTGAGAACGGGAAGTCTGCTCGTTTTTCCGTGATTGAGAACGGGAAGCCTGCTCGTTTTTCCGTGGTAACTCAGACATTCTCCAGTCTGACCCACAAGCCCAGTTCTCCCACCTCAGAGCGGTGGGGTTGATGGGTTCCTGTGTGTGGGACAGGTGCACACTCTCTCGCAGTTTTGGGTTCGGTTCAGGCCACCCGGTAAGGACAGGGCCCGTGGAGAGGGAGAGGTGGGGGGGGGAACCTTCTGTCTCGGACTGGGGGGTGAGCTGAGGAAAGTGTGTAACATGATGTGTCAACCCCCCCCCCCCCCCCCCAGAGTCCACCTCCACAGGGGGAGGGAGAGACTCAAGTAGCCCAGCTCCAGTTCTGGAAAGTTCTGGAATGAGAGCCGTGGCAGTGTTAGCCCCGCGGCGCGCAGCGGCTCCTGGCAGTGTTAGCCCCGCGGCGTTGATGTTTATTCCTGTCAGCTCCTCTGAGACCTGACCAGGCATCCCACAGTATCCTCTCCTCTTCCTCACAACTCTCCCTCTCTTTCACACCCCATCCCTCTCTCTCTCCCTCCCTCTCTTTCACACCCCATCCCTCTCTCTCTCCCTCCCTGTCTTTCACACCCCATCGCTCTCTCCCCATCTGTCTCTCTCTTTCCCCATGTCTCCCTCTCTTTCACACCCCATCTCTCTCTCTGTCTCTTCCTGACCTTCACATCCCATCTCTCTCTCTCTCCCCATCTCTTTCCCTGCTCCCTGTCCCTCTCTCTCCTCATCTCTCCCCCTCTTTCATACCCCATCTATCTCTCTCTCTCCGTCTCATTCATACCCCATCTCTCTCTCTCTCTCCCTCTCTCCCCCCTCCCCCTCTCCGTGGGAGAGTGTTGTGCTCTCTCCCTCCCTCTCTAACTCTGCACGCGTTCTTCGTCCAGAGAGGAGCCAAGATGGCCTCCGTTTGGCTCTGTGTTCCCGAGTTTCCTGTTTCTCTAACTCCGTTAATCCCCCCGTTTCTCCCGCCCCCTCTCCCAGCTGGAGGAAGAGCTCGCCGGGCTGCAGAAGAAGCTGAAGGGCACTGAGGATGAACTGGACAAGTACTCTGAGAGCCTGAAAGATGCCCAGGAGAGACTGGAGCTCTCTGAGAAGGCGGCCACAGACGTGAGTACCAAAGCCTGGGACTCGCCTGAGCCACAGTCCTGGAGACAGGGACTCGCGGCTGGGCACAAAGCCAGGACCCCCCCCCCCACCTCCCAATTCCCCAGCCCCTATTCACACAACCTCCTGCCCATTCAGTGTCTGATCCAGGGGTGTCCAGTCATATACAAAAACGGCTGGTGTGGGTGCAGATTTTTGTTTTAACCCAGCACTACAACAACTGATTCTACTTACCAAGGTCCTTATTGAAGACCGTGATTAGTTAATTAGGTGAATCAGGTGTCCTTGTGATGTTAAAATAAATGCTGTTGTTAAATGTATTGTCATACATAAGTGGCATAGCAAAATTGAGATTGATTGAGATTTGAGTGCCACTCCCATTGTGACATCATCTTGTGGTCACCCTTGACTACCCACTGTGACATCACTTTATGGTCTGCCTTGACTGCCTGTTGTGACATCGTGTGACATAGAAGACAGGAGGAGTAGCCACTTCGTCCAAAGTGACCTACATGGCCCCCACAGGCGGAAGGAAATGTGGCTATGTGCTGAGAGTTCTGACCTTTGACCTGTGACTTCGCAGGCGGAGGGAGACGTGGCTGTGTGCTGAGTGTTCTGACCTTTGACCTGTGACCCCGCAGGCGGAGGGAGACGTGGCTGTGTGCTGAGAGTTCTGACCTTTGACCTGTGACCCCGCAGGCGGAGGGAGACGTGGCTGTGTGCTGAGAGTTCTGACCTTTGACCTGTGACTCCGCAGGCGGAGGGAGACGTGGCTGTGTGCTGAGAGTTCTGACCTTTGACCTGTGACTCCGCAGGCGGAGGGAGACGTGGCTGTGTGCTGAGTGTTCTGACCTTTGACCTGTGACCCCGCAGGCGGAGGGAGACGTGGCTGTGTGCTGAGTGTTCTGACCTTTGACCTGTGACCCCGCAGGCGGAGGGAGATGTGGCGGGTCTGAACCGCCGGATCCAGCTGGTGGAGGAGGAGCTGGACCGGGCCCAGGAGAGACTGGCCACCGCCCTGCAGAAACTGGAGGAGGCGGAGAAAGCTGCTGATGAGAGCGAGAGGTGGGACTGAGGGTGTGTGTGTGTGTGTGAGTGTGTGTGTGTGACTACTGTGTGTGTGTGTGAGTGTGTGTCTGTGTGTGTGTGTGTGTGACTACTGTATGTGTGTGTGTGACTATTGTATGTGTGTGTGTGACTATTGTGTGTGTGTATGTGTGTGTGTGTGTATGTACCTATTGTGTGTGTGTACGTGTGTGTGTGTGTGTGTGTGTGTGTGACTACTGTGTGTGTGTATGTGTGTGTACCTACTGTGTGTGTGTATGTGTGTGTGTGTGTATGTACCTATTGTGTGTGTGTACGTGTGTGTGTGTGTGTGCGTGTGTGTACCTACTGTGTGTGTGTATGGGTGTGTCTGTGTGTGTGTGTGACTACTGTGTGTGTGTATGTGTGTGTGTGTGTGTGTGCCTTTGCAGAGGGATGAAGGTGATTGAGAACAGGGCGATGAAGGATGAGGAGAAGATGGAGATCCAGGAGTTGCAGCTGAAGGAAGCCAAACACATTGCTGAGGAGGCGGACCGCAAGTACGAGGAGGTGAGCCTGGACTCCGCCCACAGCACAGACACACCTCCCTTGCAGACACGCCTTATGGGCTGATCACATGATCTCCAAATGTAACCGAAGACTGTTCTCAGAAGTATTTGGAGTTGGTAAAATGTGATACACGGGTATGAAAGTCACACCCGGTGTTTAATGCGATGCCCACGGAAAGCTGTGCTCAGCCGCTGTGTCCTGCGCTGTTCCTCCCCGCTGGTGCGCACTGCAGGTGGCGCGTAAGCTGGTGATCCTGGAGGGAGAGCTGGAGAGGGCTGAGGAGAGAGCAGAGATCTCAGAACTGTGAGTGGATAACATGCCCCTGGACGGTAATCACCACCAACCCCCCCCCCCCCCGCTTTTATCACAGGGAGGGCCCATATTACATTTGCTCACAGTATTGTTACCATAGTACAAGGGATCATGGGAAATTTAGCACCCAGCCTGCACACAGATTCTGGTAAGGTTGCAGTACCACAGCTGGCCAGTTGGGGGCATAGGCTGGAATTCTCATCTCTCCCTGCTCTTCTTCCACAGGAAGTGCAGTGACCTGGAGGAGGAGCTGAAAAACGTCACCAACAACCTCAAGTCCCTAGAAGCCCAGTCAGAGAAGGTAAGGCTCCGCCCTCATGGTGTCCTGTCCAATCAGTGCACATGTCCCCACCCTCATGGTGTCCTGTCCAATCAGTGTTCCAGCCTTTGTGTTTCCCTGCCCATGTGCAGCATATCTGGGAAAGGTGAAACTGGGCACTTCTCACTGGGTTATTGTAATGGTAACCGAATACAGTAACTAGGGCTGCATTAGACACCTGACCACAGTGTTCCTGATTTGAGCTGCTCCTGCTCCTGCTCGTGCAGTGTGCGCTCACTCTCACTGGCCTGTCCGCAGGAAGCTCATCTTTACTCTCTGCTGTTCTTCCTGGTTTGAGCTGCTCCTGCTCCTGCTCCTGTACTGTGTGCTCACTCTCTGTTGCCTGTCTCATCTTTACTCTCTGCTGTCCTCTGATCTCTGCAGTACTCCGAAAAAGAAGACAAGTATGAGGAGGAGATCAAGGTGCTCAGTGACAAGCTGAAAGAGGTGAGCTGTGTAACTGATCTCAGTACAGTGGGATATCCAGGTCCCCAGTGACAGGTTTATAGAGGCGAGCTGGTGTAACTGACCTCAGTACAGCAGTTGTGAGCACGCTAATGCACCCAGTCCGATGCAGCATCTGTTTTAACTGTCTTCTTTCTTTCTCACTTCACTCTCTCTCTCCCTTTCTCTCTCCATTCCTCTCCCATGTCCTCTCTTTCTGTCGCCCCCCCCAGGCTGAGACTCGTGCTGAATTTGCAGAGAGGTCAGCCAGCTTTGGACAGACCATTGAGACCTGGAGTAGTGGAGCCTGTTCTCTGGCCTGCCGCAGCAGCCTGTGTTTATCAGGAGCCTGTGTCTCTGAGGAGCCTGTGTCTCTGAGCAGCCTGTGTTTATCAGGAGCCTGTGTCTCTGAGCAGCCTGTGTTAATCGGTAGCCTGTGTTCCCTGCACTGGTTCTCCTGAGCTGTTGAATGTATCCCTGGCCAGTGCACAGGACAGCAGTTCATCCCATTTAAAATCCCAGGAGGGAGTTCCAGAGGAGATGAAAGTCTTTTTCCTTCCTCTTACTGACCTGTGCTTTTCTTTTCTTTTCCCCTCTCTTTTCTGTCCCCTCCTCTCTTTTCTCCTCCACTGCCTCTCTCTCTACCTCTGCACCCTTCCTGTCCCTCTGCCTGCCCCACCTGCTGACCTTTGACCTCCAGATGAACTGTATGCTCAGAAGCTGAAATACAAGGGCATCAGCGAGGAGCTGGACCACGCCCTCAATGACATGACATCTTTGTAGATGACCTTTCACCTGTCACCCCTGACCCCTGGTCAGAAGGGCCGCCCCTCTACTGCCAGGCATCCTGAAAATGGCTGAACCCCCCCCCCCCTCCCCTAATGTGCCATGTGCCCCCCCATTCCCTCTACACCCCTGCTCATGCCCCCTTACATACCCTTTTGCTGCCTCACAATCCTGTGGGAATTTCTCTGAAAACCAAGCTTCAATAAAGTCCTGTGCAAAAATCTCTTCCCTTCTCATTCCTCAGTGCAAATGTTTCATATTTTCGGAGTTTTCTCTTTTTTAAAATGTGCTCTCATAACTCGGGCCGTGCTCCAGTGAGCTCGTCTGTGCCGTTGCTGGTGTGGGGCTGGTTCGCCTCCCGCTCGAGATCACGTTCAGAACGCAGAGCGCCGATGTGTTTCCCATGATGCCCCAGCGGACGAAGTTGAGACCCCGCTTCGCAAGTCGCCGAAGGGGGGCGCTGCGTAAGACTGCATCTCGGTGACAACATTCACACTCACTGGGACGCGTGTAAAAGACTCCTCTGTTTCAGTGCAGACAGTCGGGGTGTTGAGTTGATGGTCTGGTGGTTGATGTGAGGCGTGGGTGTTAGGAGGTCAGGTTGGTGTTGATGGGATGTGGTCATGGTTGTGTTAATTGGAGGTCTGTTGGGTGTTGGTGGAGTGGTCATGTTGGTGTTGAGTGTGATGTGGGTCATGGTTGTGTAAGTGGATGTGGGTCATGTTGGGTGTAGGTGGATGTGGGTCTGATGATGAGGTGGATGGGGTCATGGTTGGGTGTTGAGTGTGGATGTGGGTCATGGTTGGGTGTTGAGTGTGGATGTGGGTCATGGTTGGGTGTTGAGTGTGGATGTGGGTCATGGTTGGGTGTTGAGTGTGGATGTGGGTCATGGTGGTGTTGGGGGATGTGGTTGATGTGTTGTGGATGTGGTCATGATGTGTTGAGTTGGATGTGGTTGTTGGGTGTAGTGGATGTGGGTCAGGTTGGTGTTAGTGATGTGATCATGTGGTTGAGTGGATGTGGTCATGATTGGGTGTTTAGGTGATGGGTATGTTGGGTTGAGTGGGATGGTCATGGTGGGTTGAGTGGATGTGGTCATGGTTTAATTCGTGAATATTAAAATTTTGTTTTTTGTTAGACAGAAAAATGAATCTTATGCTAAGGAGGAGAACCTGGGAATGCACGAGGTGTTGGACCAAACTCTGCAGGAGCTGAACAGCTTATAAGCGATTAGAGAGGAGGAAGACGAGGAGGAGAGGAAGAAAGCAGTGACATTCCAAGATTTCCACAAGCCAGTATAAAGAGGTTGTTTTTTCATTCTTTACACATTTTTTTCTGTTCATTTCAAATCTGGCAGACGATTCACTTGCTCACTCACTGACGTTTAGCAGTCTGGGGATTCTCCACCAGGGGAAGCCATTATCACTCATGGTGCTTTGCAGCAGTGACACTGTGTGTCTTTGTTAAGCAACGTTTTCAATCTAGAGGATCGATGGAGAAAGTGTATTTTGGTTCTACCAGCAGAGGGCACTACGTACTCCTGTATAATTTGCTTGTCTAAGGTTCACGTTCTGGATGACTTTAGTATACTACATTGTAATTACTGACGTAGTTAGTGATACTCCACGCTTTTGACTCAAACGGGTACATCAGAGATGGCACTAAGATATGCAAACCTCACAAAAAGGATGCCTCGCACTCACATAGCTCAGGAGGTAAGAGTGTTTGTCTGGCAGTCGGAGGGTTGCTGGTTTGATCCCCCGCCCTGGGCGTGTCGAAGTGTCCCTGAGCAAGACACCTAACCCCTAATTGCTCCTAGTGAGCTGATTGGTACCTTGCATGGCAGCCTTTCACCATTGGTGTGTGAGTGTGAGTGTGAGTGTGTGTGTGTGAATGGGTGAATGAGAGGCATCAATTGTAAAGCCCTATATAAATGCAGTCCATTTACCAGTGAGCATTCAGGGAAACACTGATCACATTATTTTGGGACAGTCGCTGTGATCCAAGAAAAACATGGCCAAGGAACACGGTCGCTTGAACGTATCGGCGAGGGCGAGATACATATCTTTGTACTGTACATTTTCGAGAATCTTGAAACAATCAACTTCCGGGGGAGGGCTCACAGAACAGTGACGCGTAACTTGGCCAATAAGATTTCGAGTTTTTCCAGCTGGGTGC
Source organism: Anguilla rostrata (assembly GCF_018555375.3). NCBI lineage: Eukaryota > Metazoa > Chordata > Actinopteri > Anguilliformes > Anguillidae > Anguilla > Anguilla rostrata. Next base: position 773,869 of record NC_057938.1, on the reverse strand, counting down.
TGTTGGCAGCGCGCTGCCGGTATCAGGCGGGATTTCCGCAAAATCCAGTAATATGGCGAAGACCTACGACTACCTGTTTAAATTGCTATTAATCGGGGACTCTGGAGTCGGGAAGACGTGTGTGTTGTTCAGGTTTTCAGAAGATGCCTTTAATTCAACATTTATCTCCACGATAGGTATGTGAGTTTTGTTTTTACGCGAGCACAAGATGCAGCAGTAATGATGTTGGGACCCATGGGTCTCGCGACCGTAGAAGTTATTACTGACTAGTCTCGCTCCATCGTCCAAACCCCGCTCAGGGTTGTAAGGAAGTCTTGGCTGGGTTACTAACTGGATAGAATTCAGTGGCGAACATTGCACATTCATCTGGAAGCTTGGTCGTCTACTTTCCTTAATATTCGTCTCCAGCTTCATGTTACTGACAGCCACTTCATCAGTGAGCTAAGTTAGCTGGTCAGTCACCTGACACGGGGTTATAGTTAGCTGATTTTGCTATTTAGCTAGCTAACATGTCACAACTAAGCGGGTTGTAATAAATTTTCATAACTAACTTAGCTGACAGCTCTGAAAACACGACCCCAGGGTCCAGGACATAATACGGATAAGTCGATATTGGCTTGCCAGTTATCAGTAGCCAATACTGCATCGACTTCAGTTACTTCCTGATTTGCTAAGTTAGTATGTGTAGTTACTGAAATGAACAACTACTGTTAGCAGTGGATGTAGCCTAGCTACCCATGCGTTTGTTTCTTCCGGATTTTCTTATTTTAATCTGAAAATTTGCGAACTGATTGTTGACTTGAAATACATTTCAAACACTGAACGCATAGTAAACAACTTGGGGTATTTAACTAGATAACGTAAACTAAGTGATTTAGCTATGTTTCAGTTGAAGTTAGCGACCCTACCGTTTCATTTTACCGCTTGGTTCGGTTGTGTCAGGTTCGAGTAGGACGTCATGTTTATATATCGTTACGTCACACAGCTTTTCGACTGTTTGACTGTACAGATGGCTACCCGGTCAAACCGTAGGGCCTGATAATAAGGCATGCCGCTATCAACAGAGATTGTATTAATATTTGGCGCAGAACTTTCATTTTATGGTTCCAAACGTACTCCAGGACCGACACCGAGCATGCATCGTGGCGTTATGCAAACAGTGCAGCCAAGACTGACGGAGGTGCTGTCATGTCAAGTCATGTTTGCATCCGTGTGCGAAGCCGTTCCTGCACTTTAGACCGTTCTCTGATAAACGGTGCAGATATCGCAAACCCCACGAAGGTACGAGATGCAAGAATGAGCCAGTTAGTCACACAGCACAGTGCTCCTCATTTCCTGTTCACGCAGATAAACCACCACGCTACCTGACCAACTACGAAAGCGAGTGGTTTTCTTTTCCTTTTTTGCAGCGAGAGTCATTTCTGTTGCCGCGGTATCAGAAGCAGTTTATCGTCATCGTTCTGGTTTCTGTTCTCTCTTAGGCATTGACTTTAAGATTAGAACCATAGAACTCGATGGAAAGAAGATTAAGCTCCAGATATGGTGAGTGACACCGTACAAAGCTCCTCATATTGTTCTGCCATTATACTTTGACTTTTTGGTGTTTTTAAAAACGATTTCGACCTAGAATTCAACTCAGTATTGTATGTTTACTTAACAGACGTTCTTATCCAGAATGGCATACATGTGATTTAATTACATAGGGCCTATTTACATGTTGGATTTACATGTTTGGCATTCAGCAAGCTTAGCCACAGCCACTCGCACCGATTGCATTCTTTTCATGCAATTTATGCAGCTGGAAGTTTGCAGAAGCATTCCGCTGAAGCACTGTTGCTAAAGGGTAGTGTGGCAGCTCAGTAGCACCGTTGCTAAGGGGTCCGTGGCAGCTCAGTAGCACCGTTGCTAAACCATGCGCGGTTTCATGCGTTTCAGGGACACGGCGGGCCAGGAGCGGTTCAGAACGATCACAACAGCCTATTACAGGGGAGCCATGGTGAGGCCCCGCCCCCTGACTGCTCCCTCACAGATTCTTTATGTTCACCAGATGTTCACATCCTTTTTCTCCCTGTCCTTCAGCATCAGTTTCTCTGTCTCTCGCTCTCCCTCCCTCCTTCTTGTCCCTACCCCTCTCTCTGTCTCCCTCTTGGTCTCTTGCTCTGTCTCTCGTTCTCTTTCTCTCTCTCTCTCTCTCTCTGAATCTCATATTTCTCTCTTTGTCTCCCCCACAGGGCATCATGCTGGTTTATGACATCACCAATGAGAAGTCATTCGACAACATAAAGAACTGGATACGGAACATAGAGGAGGTGTGCGTTAGCCCTTAGCCTCCCTGTGTTAGGGCCGCTGCCCTTAGCCTCTATGTGTTAGGGCCGCTGCCCTTAGCCTCCCTGTGTTAGGGCCGCTGCCCTTAGCCTCCCTGTGTTAGGGCCGCTGCCCTTAGCCTCTCTGTGTTAGGGCCGCTGCCCTTAGCCTCCCTGTGTTAGGGCTGCTGTTGTGCGTTAGCGCTTAGCGTTATCAGTAATGGGTTTTGAGTTTATTTTGCTCTCTCGCTGCAGCATGCTTCTGCTGATGTGGAGAAGATGATTCTGGGGAACAAGTGTGACGTCAACGACAAGCGGCAGGTTTCCAAAGACCAGGGGGAGAAGGTGAATCCCGCCAAATATGCCTGTTTACTCGGGTCCAGGACTGGCCCTCTTACAGACACAACACTGACAGCCAGGACAGACCCTCTTACAGACACAACACTGAGCAGGACAGGCCCTCTTACAGACACAACACTGACAGCCAGGACAGACCCTCTTACAGACACAACACTGACAGCCAGGACAGACCCTCTTACAGACACAACACTGACAGCCAGGACAGACCCTCTTACAGACACAACACTGAGCAGGACAGACACAACACTGAGCAGGACAGGCCCTCTTACATACACAACACTGACAGCCAGGACAGACCCTCTTACAGACACAACACTGACAGCCAGGACAGACCCTCCTACAGACACAACACTGACAGCCAGGACAAACCCTCTTACAGACACAACGCTGAGCAGGACAGACCCTCTTACAGACACAACGCTGACAGCCAGGACAGACCCTCTTACAGACACAACGCTGAGCAGGACAGACCCTCTTACAGACACAACGCTGAGCAGGACAGACCCTCTTACAGACACAACGCTGAGCAGGACAGACCCTCTTACAGACACAACACTGACTGACACAACCACTCATAGACCCTGGAGCTGTTTGGAATGTGGACGTATGCTCCCAGCTGTAGATGAGCATTAATATGACGCAGACACAACAGAGGAGGAAAAAAAGCTGTTTTTACCAGCATGTAGAAAAGAGTCTTTCAGCTGAGGGCAACACTCAAGAGTTTAAGGGCTGTGTGTGTGTGCGCGTTCTCTGAATTTTCTGCAGGATGCTGAAAAATTACCTACATGCTCACTTTCTCACACACACACACACACACACAGGCACACACACACTCTTGCTCTCTCACACACACTTACATACACACACACTCCTGCTCTCACACACACGCACACACACACACTCATTCTCTCACACACACTTACACACATACACAGGCAGAAATAAAGGGGAGTCTGTTGTCATGGTTTCAGCTGGCGTTGGAGTACGGAATCAAGTTCATGGAGACGAGTGCCAAGGCCAACATCAACGTTGAAAATGTGAGTGGAACCCTTCTGTTTCCTGGTCGTTCCGCCCATCGCTCTGTTTCCGGGTCGTTCCGCGCATCGCTCTGTTTCCGGGTCGTTCCGCCCATCGCTCTGTTTCCGGGTCGTTCCGCGCATCGCTCTGTTTCCGGGTCGTTCCGCGCATCGCTCTGTTTCCGGGTCGTTCCGCGCATCGCTCTGTTTCCGGGTCGTTCCGCGCATCGCTCTGTTTCCGGGTCGTTCCGCGCATCGCTCTGTTTCCGGGTCGTTCCGCGCATCGCTCTGTTTCCGGGTCGTTCCGCGCATCGCTCTGTTTCCGGGTCGTTCCGCGCATCGCTCTGTTTCCGGGTCGTTCCGACGCATCGCTCTGTTTCCGGTCGTTCCGCGCATCGCTCTGTTTCCGGGTCGTTCCGCATCGCTCTGTTTCCGGGTCGTTCCGCGCATCGCTCTGTTTCCGGGTCGTTCCGCGCATCGCTCTGTTTCCGGGTCGTTCCGCGCATCGCTCTGTTTCCGGGTCGTTCCGCGCATCGCTCTGTTTCTGGGTCGTTCCGCGCATCGCTCTGTTTCTGGGTCGTTCCGCGCATCGCTCTGTTTCCGGGTCGTTCCGCGCATTGCTCTGTTTCCGGTCGTTCCGCACGCTCTGTTTCCGGTGTCTCCCCTGCTCTGTTTCGGTTCGTCTCCGCCGGACTCAGCTGTCAGCGGTCGTTGCACTCGCTCTGTTTCCGGTTCGTTCCGGAAATCGCTCTGTTTCGGGTCGTCCGCACCTCTGTTTCGGTCGTTGCCCGCTTGCCTTGTTTCAGAGGCGCGCCCCCAGGATCGCTCTGTTTCATGGGCGTTCCACAGACGCTCTGTTTCCGGTGTCCTCCGGCCGAGCTCTGTTCCGGGTCGTCCTAGCGCATGCTTTTCTTCTAGGAGTCGTTCCCGCATCGCTCTGTTTCTGTCGTCTCGCCATCGCTCTTTTCCGGTCGTCTCCGCCATCGCTCTGTTTCCGGGTCGTTCCGCGCATTGCTCTGTTTCCGGGTCGTTCCGCACATCTTTTCTTCCTAAAGTCCTCCTCTCTGTGCTCTTCCTCAGGCCTTTCTCATGCTCGCCAGGGACATCAAAGCAAAAATGGACAAGAAGCTGGTGAGTGATGTCACTTTCCTCGCCCCCCTGTTTATTTACCTTCCTGTTATTGCACTCTCTGAGGAAATGGCTGTGTGCTGCAGGGATGCAGCACCTGATTGTGATGTCATAGTCTCTGACCTCTGACCCTTGACCTTTGGCCTTTGTTCTCAGGAGGGCAGCAGCCCCCAGGGGAGCAGCCAGGGGGTGAAGATCATGGAGCAGCCCAAAAAGAGCAGCTTCTTCCGCTGTGTCCTCCTATGAGGACCGAAGCCTTACTGTCGGCCCCGCCCTGTGGAGCCGCCCCTAGGCTGGACACAACTGGACTGTGCTTGCTCAGAGCGTTCTCCCTCTCTCTCTCTCTCTCTCTCTCTCTCTCTCTCTCTCTTCCTCTCTCCCCCTCTGTCTCTCTCCCTCTCTCTCTCCCTCTCTCCCCCTCTCTCTCTTCCTCTCTATGCTCGGTCAGGACTGTCCCGCTGTACTCCCAGAATGCTTTCCTGTGAATTCCTGCAGTTGCCCCTGGGTTGCTCTGCTCCACGCACATTTTTATTTCCACTTTTTTTTTATACACCTGAGCTTTTCCCAAAATGCACTGCAATAAAATGTTTACTCAGAGAACGTGCAAGCTTTGACTCTGAGAAACATCAGGGAAAGTCAGAATGGAGGACGATGTTTGAGTGAATTCAGCAGGGGATGAGGTGACAGCCAGCCTTCGGTCGGGTAGGTTGCCCCCCCCCCCAGGTCAGGTGCAAACTCATCTGAGTGAACAGTGCCTCACACTGTTGAGTGTCAGTTAGAAAGTCAGTACATTTGTCACGCATCAGAGTTTTGTGTCCTTGTAAACTTGCCCTGGCCTCCTGTTTGTTGTGGCCCCTGTGTGTCATTGGCCCCTGACACACACCTGTCTGACTCCTGTACCTTTTCATTTAAAAAATATTTTTAAATCTTTTTTTAAGTTTGTCCCTGATGTCTGTTAATAGGATTTTCAGGTTTGGGAACACTGATTACTTGAACGCTCCCTTTAAACTTAATTTTCAAACTTTATTCAAATCTGTTTTTTATAATTATTATTTTTAAATTACATTCCTTGACAATCAGCCTCAGTTTATCCCTGCAGCAGTGCTTGATGGTACCCTGCAGCAGTGCTTGATGGTACCCTGCAGCAGTGCTTGATGGTACCCTGCAGCAATGCTTGATGGTACCCCTGCAGCAGTGCTTGATGGTACCCCTGCAGCAGTGCTTGATGGTACCCTGCAGCGGTGCTTGATGGTACCCTGCAGCGGTGCTTGATGGTACCCTGCAGCGGTGCTTGATGGAACCCTGCAGCAGTGCTTGATGGTACCCCTGCAGCGGTGCTTGATGGTACCCTGCAGCAGTGCTTGATGGTACCCTGCAGCAGTGCTTGATGGTAACCCTGCAGCAGTGCTTAGCATCACCTGCATCTTGCCAGCAGAGCCACTCCTCAGCTGCAGCTTTGCTGGTGTCCAGCTGTTACATGATCTTCCAGCATTGTGTGGCTTCATGTTATTTTTTGTACACACCGGTATTTGTATTCCTGAACCTGAGTGTCAAACGCACAAAGTGAGGCTGTACATTCCAGCCTCCGGAACTACGTTTGATTCCGGAGCGTCCTGTGATTCCGGAGCGTTGTGTGTTTCTGGAGCGTTCTGTGATTCTGGAGCATCCTCTGATTTTTGGAGTGTTGTGTGATTCTGGAGCGTTGTATGATTCCGAAGCATCCTCTGATTCCGGAGTGTCGTGTGATTCCGGAGTGTTGTATGATTCTGGAGCGCTGTGTGATTCCGGAGCGTTCTGTGATTCCGGAGCGCTGTGTGATTCCGGAATGTCCTGTGATTCCGGAGCGCTGTGTGATTCTGGAATGTCCTGTGATTCCGGAGCGCTGTGTGATTCCGGAATGTCCTGTGATTCCGGAGCGCTGTGTGATTCCGGAGCGTTCTGACTGAGCCTCGGGTCGGTGCAGCTGTTGTTCTGTGAGGCTGTGGTGAGACCTGCGTACAAGCAGAGCTCTGGCATGTTGCACGTTTTATTTAGCAGTGTTCAGTGGGCACGTCCCTCTGTGTGTCCATACAGCTGTGCATACAATATAAAACCTGTGTGATCTGGTCATACCCATAGAGACCCAGTCTGTGCTGTGTGATCTGCTCATGCCCATAGAGACCCAGTCTGTGCTGTGTGATCTGCTCATGCCCTTAGAGACCCAGTCTGTGCTGTGTGATCTGCTCATGCCCAGTCTGTGCTGTGTGATCTGCTCATGCCCATAGAGACCCAGTCTGTGCTGTGTGATCTGCTCATGCCCTTAGAGACCCAGTCTGTGCTGTGTGATCTGGTCATGCCCATAGAGACCCAGTCTGTGCTGTGTGATCTGGTCATGCCCATAGAGACCCAGTCTGTGCTGTGTGATCTGCTCATGCCCTTAGAGACCCAGTCTGTGCTGTGTGATCTGCTCATGCCCAGTCTGTGCTGTGTGATCTGCTCATACCTATAGAGATCTGGTCATGTTTGCCTGCTTCTTTATGGTTTGTACATGGTCACAGTGAAGATCTGTCTGACCTCTAGCGCTTAGGAACTATGCATCACAATACAGTCAGAGACCTCTACTTAGTGTGTATATGTGCACATGCAGAAGTCATATTTTTAGATTTAGAATGTTTGCTCTGTAATTGTAGGAGTGTGTGGTGTGTAATTGTAGGGGTGTGTGTGTAATTGCAAGCACATGTGGTCTGTAATTGTAGGGGTGTGTGTGGTCTGTAATTGCAGGCACATGTGGTCTGTAATTGTAGGGGTGTGTGTGGTCTGTAATTGCAGGGGCGTGTGGTCTGTAGTAATATGGGTGTGTGGTCTGTAATTGCAGGAGTGTGTGGTCTATAGTAATATGGGTGTGTGGTCTGTAATTGCAGGGATGTGTGGTCTGTAATCATAAGGGTGTGTGGTCTGTAATTGCAGAGGTGTGTGGTCTGTAATCATAAGGGTGTGTGGTCTGTAATTGCAGAGGTGTGTAGTCTGTAATCATAAGGGTGTGTGGTCTGTAATTGCAGGGGTGTGTGGTCTGTAATCATAAGGGTGTGTGGTCTGTAATTGCAGGGGTGTGTAGTCTGTAATCATAAGGGTGTGTGGTCTGTAATTGCAGGGGTGTGTGGTCTGTAATCATAAGGGTGTGTGGTCTGTAATTGCAGGGGTGTGTGGTCTGTAATCATAAGGGTGTGTGGTCTGTAATTGCAGGTAAGATGTTTATTCTGTGCCTGTTATCCATGCTCTGACGACAGGTTCCCATGGCTCCTTTTTTGCTAAGTCTTTGAGTGAATTGGTGTAGCAGCCATTGCAGAGTATTATGTGCATGGAGGGCGTACATACCAGTGTTCAGAGGCACAGAAGTGTTGTTAAAGTATGAACATTTTTCATTTTCATTTTCATTTGATTGATGTGTGCCTGGTTTGCAGTACAGATGGGTAATCAGTTTGAGACATACCTTCCCCAGTTTCTTTGCAAAGCCGAACAGTAACAGCAGCATTCATTCCGATTCATAACTGTTACTTTCAGTTTCACAACTTACTTTCACAAAAATGTGTATATCCCTACAAAAAAAACTTTAAAAAATTTACCAGCATGTTATGGTTTACTGCCAAGAAGGGGGTTTTAAGCAAACTTTATAAGTTGTTGAACTACGAGACATTGTCAGAAGATTAGATGAGACCTTTCACTGTATAAAAGCTGAAGTCTGGGATGGTGGCGTGTGGTTTCCGTGATGCCGGGGGTGCAGAAGTGTTTCGGCGGGCGCACGGCCGAGGGGGAGGGGCTTCTGGCGGGGAGAGAATCGAGCAGACGCCCATGGTTGTGTGTAGAAGGTCCACCTTCGCTGCAGGTGAGAAACCAGGTGAACCTTCTGGAAGGAGTGCTACTGCGGCGGGGCTGAGCGTTTCCATAGCAACAGCTCACCTCTGCACAGGGGCTGATGCGTTTCCATAGCGACAGCTCACCTCTGCACAGGTGCTGATGCGTTTCCATAGCGACAGCTCACCTCTGCACAGGTGCTGATGCGTTTCCATAGCGACAGTGCTCCTCTGCACAGGGGCTAATGTGTCCTCTTATTTTTGTGAACCACCTTTCCTTTTTATTTTGGGGGAGGAGGGAGTAAAATTGCATATCTTTTTGTTGCATGCCTCATCTGTGAATTCATTGTGATTTAATTAATGCTGAGGATGTTTTATTTTATTATTATTCGCAGTTGTAAATAACATTAGCCGAAGGGAAACAAAAGAGATTTACTTTGTACTGGACTTTCTAAGAAAATGTACTGGAAATAAATGGATCTACAGCATTGTAGATGATGTGATATTTGGAGGATTTATTAAAATAAGATTCCTAAAAAGTTGGGCTTGGTTTCACCTTTGTTTCAGGACCACAACTGCAAGACTGGAGCTGGTCAGTTTCCTGCTAAAGCCTTAAACTCAGATAACAACACTGGAAAGGCAGCAGTGCACACATCCCAGAAAGAAATATTATTTTATCAGAACTCCATGGGGCCCTGTATCACAAAACAGGATTGCAGAGTTAGCTGGATAACTGCACTGAGTAAAACCCTGTATCACAGAGCAGGATTACTGAGTTAGCTGGATAACTGCACTGAGTAAAACCCTGTATCACAGAGCAGGATTACTGAGTTAGCTGGATAACTGCACTGAGTAAAGACCTGTATCACAGAGCAGGATTACTGAGTTAGCTGGATAACTGCACTGAGTAAAACCCTGTATCACAAAGCAGGATTACTGAGTTAGCTGGATAACTGCCCTGTATCACAAAGCAGGATTACTGAGTTAGCTGGATAACTGCATCGAATAAAACCCTGTATCACAGAGCAGGATTACTGAGTTAGCTGGATAACTGCACTGAGTAAACCCTGTATCACAGAGCAGATTACTGAGTTAGCTGGATAACTGCACTGAGTAAAACCCTGTATCACAGAGCAGGATTACTGAGTTAGCTGGATAACTGCACTGAGTAAAACCCTGTATCACAGAGCAGGATTACTGAGTTAGCTGGATAACTGCACTGAGTAAAACCCTGTATCACAGAGCAGGATTACTGAGTTAGCTGGATAACTGCTAACAAAACAGCTATCAAAACAAAAACCAACTGTGCAGAAAGTTTCCTGAATTAATCCTTTCGTCCCTGTGGAGTAATTATTTTAAATGTATAGAAATTGTGACAAGTGTGTTATTAATTCTGTTTTAAGATACTTACATTTGATTACGTTTTTCCTTACTAGTAGATCCTAACTGTTTTGAAATATGTACTATACTTAGGAATGTAGCACATGGAAGTTTCAATGAAGCTGGGAATTTTTTGTTTTTTTTTGTTTTTCCTGTTTCCTCTTACAAATGTGCTGTAATGGTAACACATCTTAAACCGTTAAAACATTTTTGCAATGCCTGTCCGTTTTTAACAGTGTGTTTTTGCCACTAATCCTCCCGGGCAAATAGTTCCCTTAAAGGAATTCTGGTTTAACAAATACGTTATTATTAATGGGTCTGCTCCATGTAATTATTAAGTATTTTTAACGTTGCTGCTGCTTCGTTTGGACGCCGAGAAACACCTAACAACCACGCAAGCGTCGAGTCCCCGGAGTTTGTGTACAGGAGTTACGTTTCTTGCGCCGTTTGCGACAGCCAATCACAGTAAAAGGAACGAACGGAGGAGTTTAAAAATCAACGAATGGATGCTCTTTACGTCACTTTTCCAATGAGCATGAAGGGATAGATAGATATTCAAAATACATTTCATTTTTATTTGTATACAATAGTTCCGGTTTACAGTTATTAGTAATTGCATTAAGAGTTCCGTTGTGGGATGTTCCTGGGATAAGCACGGAAAAGCTGAAATATACTCATCTCATTAGCACTGACAACAATTGTTTTGGTCTCAGCTGTTGAAGTTGTTCTCAGGTGGATTAGATAGATGGACGCAATGGGAATAAAAGGGATTGTCTGACTAAGAACAGGTAAATAGTCTGGATTTATGATTTGATTGGCATTAACGCCAAATTAAGTGATATGGATTTTAGCCTGTCCAAGTCAGTGGATAATGCTAGCTGTAAACCCAAACTGGAGCTAATTTAGCATTAGGTTGCTAGACCAGTTGGCAAGGTTAGTGAATTGGATGGCGATATGCTAAAGTTAGTTAGAATAACTCGACCATCTCCCTTACGTTGAGCACGTTAGTGCACTCCTTTCGTAATGTCTTTAAAAACGTAGCAGGTTTGCAAACTAACGATCAGGCTTCCACAGTTCACCTCGAATGTCATGCTGGTTCTTAGCTTGCTAACTGGTTGACAGATCATCTATTAATCCGTGGTAGCCGGCTAGCTATTCAGCTATATGCAGCAGGTCGCTGAGTTTTGTTTTAACCTTTGCTATCCAGATAACGTTAGCCAGTGAGCAAGTGTCATTGTGCCTCATTAAACTAACGTTAGACTGGTTAAATGATCTGGTGGGACTTGCAGTTCGCTGGCTAAGGTCGCCAGTCCGTGGGGAACTCCAGTTTTTGGTATATGGAACAATCAGTCAATCGGCCCACTATAATTGCTACTGTGGCTGCAGACCACTGTGTTTTGCGGGCTTTATACAGCGGTAGTCCAAAAAATACAAATACATAAAATTCGGGCGGTAGTGTAGCATAATGGGTAAGAAACTAGGCTTATAGGTTCGATTCCTGGGTTGGACACTGTTGTTGTACCCTTGAGCAAGGTACTTAACCTGCATTTCTTCATTATATATTCAGGTTAACACATGCTTTATTATGTATGATTTTTAAAAATTTCAGCATGAAGGCTCGGTCATCGACCCCTGTTCACGTGCACGCAGAGGACTCCACCGCGGTTCATGTGCACGTGCAGAGAAGCCAGTCTTTGCCCTCGTCTGCGGAGGTAAGGTCACTGTGTGGTTAACTACCCCTCGAAGATCACCGCTCACCAGATTACGAGGTGCTTCGGAAAGGACGTGTAATAATTCAGCGAAGCCCGCTTGTTATCCCAGACGGGTAATCCCCGCGTTACTCGCGAATCTGGCTCCGATCTTGGCATTCAGGGTTTACGGGATGAGAAAAGAGTAGAAAGCCGTTCACAAGTCCCACAGCTGGGAGGTCTGTAAGGAATAGAGCAACAAAACGTACTTCAATTAAAAAGTTTTGACAAAACAAAGCAATGGATTATATAGTAAATTATTTGTGGACCTTGGCGCAGCCTAACCACATTTATGTCTTGTTTTATTGCAGTTTCCTCGGCCTTACACATGCATACACATTTCACTGCAGTTCGTTTGTGTCTTCCACAGAGGGTCTTGCCCAAATCAAACATCACGGCCTCCTCGGTAATCAGGTCCAGCGACCGTGCGGCTGCACCTGCCACACAAAAGGCGGAACTCGGTCCCAAGAGGCCTGGAGGCGGGTGTATGGTAAATAAAATACATTTCCTAAATATTTTGCATGCAGGGGCGTCGTATAAAATTCTGGCCCCTGCACAAAATGCAGTCTCTGTGGGGCCCCCTTCCCAAAGAAAACTTTTTAGTCCAGGCGTTGTGACCCCCGCCCCGCTTCTCTTATGGCCCTGCATAGTCACTTCCAATGCCCCCCCCCCCGCCCCCTCAATGTGACACCCCCGTTTGTATGTACTAGTGCTGTGCTAAATGCACTTCAGGAATGTGTCAGCCAGTTTAAGGTTCTTATGTTTTCAGCCTGCGGAGAGAGACCGGGCCGTTTCCTTTGAAGAATCTTCCTCGGATGTGCCAGCCGGCTCTGGGACGTCCGCTGAAGAGCTGGCTCAGGGTTCGAGCCGGCCGGACGGAGCCGGCGGGACTTACTGCGGCCAGTGGGAGCGGGACAGGGAGAGAGCGAGGTCAGTCCTGTCCCCACAATCCAGGAAGAGCCGTTAAAATGCTTTCATACTGGTGCGGAAATTGTTGGAAAAGTAAATTATTGAAAGTATTATTGGAAAAATATCCCTGATGTAATGCTTGCGCAGGTCTGCAGTGATGTAATGCTTGCGCAGGTCTGCAGTGATGTAATGCTAGTGCAGGTCTGCAGTGATGTAATGCTTGCGCAGGTCTGCAGTGATGTAATGCTAGTGCAGGTCTGCAGTGATGTAATGCTTGCACAGGTCTGCAGTAATGTAATGCTTGCGCAGGTCTGCAGTGATGTAATGCTAGTGCAGGTCTGCAGTGATGTAATGCTAGTGCAGGTCTGCAGTGATGTAATGCTTGCGCAGGTCTGCAGTGATGTAATGCTTGCGCAGGTCTGCAGTGATGTAATTCTTGCGCAGGTTTGCAGTGATGTAATGCTTGCGCAGGTTTGCAGTGATGTAATGCTTGCGCAGGTTTGCAGTGATGTAATGCTTGCGCAGGTCTGCAGTGATGTAATGCTTGCGCAGGTCTGCAGTGATGTAATGCTTGCGCAGGTCTGCAGTGATGTAATGCTTGCGCAGGTCTGCAGTGATGTAATGCTTGCGCAGGTCTGCAGTGATGTAATGCTTGCGCAGGTCTGCAGTGATGTAATGCTTGCGCAGGTTTGCAGTGATGTAATGCTTGCGCAGGTCTGCAGTGATGTAATTCTTGCGCAGGTTTGCAGCCAGCCCGTCACTAGCCTGCGTATCGCATGCGTTTGTTTCTCCTCTGTTGGTTCTGTTCAGGTCTGATCATGAGGAACTGACTCCTGACAGCAGCCAGCTTCTGCTGACGGCCCTGCAGGACGCTGAAAAAGCCGCCAACTCCGCCGCCATCCAGCTTGTGTCCTTTAAAGAGCTTCTGGGGGACCGTTCGGCTGTAAGTAACAATACAGATCTTATGTCTAAAAAATCATACTAAAATAGATCCCCAATTATACATGCTAAAGTAGATTGCTAATGCTACATGCTAAAGTAGATCGCTAAAGTAGGTCACTAATGATACATGCTAATGTAGATCGCTAATGATACATGCTAAAGTATATTGCTAATGATATATGCTACTTTAGATTGCTAATAATACACGCTAAAGTAGATCGCTAATGCTACATGCGAAAATATATCGCCAATTAAACATGCTAAAGTAGGTCGCTAATGATACATGCTAATGTAGATCGCTAATGATACATGCTACTGTAGATTGCTAATAATACACGCTAAAGTAGATCGCTAATGCTACATGCTAAAGTAGATTGCTAATGATACATGCTAAAGTATATTGCTAATGATATATCCTGCAGTAGATTGCTAATGATACATGCTAAAGTAGATCACAAAAAAAGGAACTAGCTACAGTACTTTTCCTCTCATTAGTCCAGTATGTTTTTTACACAGATGATAGATACAATGATACTGTTGTCACTGGTGCTTTTTCTTCTGGAAGTTTATATTTATTTAATTCATAATTAAATTAATCATGCTCGTGTTAACGAATGGGACTGGCTTGTGTTGGAGATTTTATTAATTAAATTCACATTTTGCCTTCTGCTGTCTGTCAGGATTCAAGATTAAATGCCTCGGAGGAGCGGTGGATGTCGCGACAGAAGGCCCTCCTGCTGGAGAAGCTGGAGGCGTTTAAAAGCATGAACCGGGCCGTGCGGCTGCAGCTGAAGGACTTCCAGGACCGAGAGGTGTGTGTTTCAGGCTCATCCTGTCTGCCATCCACCCCTGACCCCTGACCCCTGACCCTGCCCTCCTTCCTGTTTCCTGCCCAGGCAGATCGACTGGAGGCTGACAGGCACATGTACGTTCTACTGAAGAAACTGACTCTGACAGAAACCGAAAACCTGGCAAGTGTCCCGACCAAGACGCACCACATCAGAATACGATGTTAAATTATTAGAGCTGCACAATATATCGAATCAGGGTTTTTTAAAAGTGTAATGAGAAGAACTGACGCCATGGGGTTTATCGGCCACCTTGGTGAAGGTCATTGCCATGGTAACCCTGGTGAAATGCCATGCTACATAGTTAGTGAGCTATGTTTTTTTTTTTTTTTTTCAGCCAGGTCTTATAATAGGTCATATTATTTGAAAAATAGAAGTTAAAAAGTTTAATTTCAATCCTGAACTTAATTTTTTTTCAACATATTATTGTGGTTTCCTTATTGATACATTATGTTTTTGATTAACAGTTGTAGGTTTCTTTCTTTAGTATTACTGCTAACCCCATAGAAACTCAGTTTCTAATGTGCTGAAAACCTTTTTCTGCTGTTACTCTTCTCCAGAACTTAAAAAAAGACCTCAGTGAAAAAGAGCGGAGGATTGAAGAACTGATAAACATAAAGCAGAAAGAAAAGGTAAGCAATTGTGATCAAATTACAGATATTTCACATTTACTCCAAGTGAAATAAAGTTTGTAGTATAAGCAGCTGAATCCTAGGGTTGATCCGAACCAAAACTAAAGTAGACCCCAGCGTGAACCAGGCATCCCACTGGTGGAACATCTGGAGTGATAA
Source organism: Anguilla rostrata (assembly GCF_018555375.3). NCBI lineage: Eukaryota > Metazoa > Chordata > Actinopteri > Anguilliformes > Anguillidae > Anguilla > Anguilla rostrata. The sequence continues at coordinate 758,614 of NC_057938.1, read as the reverse complement.
ATGTTTGTACTTGTCTGTTTACTACTCTTATTATTGTTGAACTGCTGCATGACCTTGTTACACGTGTTCATAGTAACACAATTCATTTGCACACAGAAGAACTTTTTGTAGTATGCGCAAATGCACGTCCGTCCAGCCCAAACCGGCCTCTCTCTATCGCCGCCCTGCAGGAGAAACTGGAAACTGTGATGCAGCTGTCAAAATCAGTGGAGACCACTCGAGCCCACCTGCAGGGGCAGCTTCGCAACAAGGAGTCCGAGAACAGCCGTCTGACTGTGCAGCTGAGGGTAAGAGGGTCAGAGAACAGCCGTCTGTCTGACTGCGCAGCTGAGGGTAAAAGGGTCAGAGAACAGCCGTCTGACTGACTGCGCAGCTGAGGGTAAAAGGGTCAGAGAACAGCCGTCTGACTGTGCAGCTGAGGGTAAGAGGGTCAGAGAACAGCCGTCTGTCTCACTGCGCAGCTGATGGTAAGAGGGTCAGAGAACAGCCATCTGACTGCGCAGCTGAGGGTAAGAGTCAGAGAACAGCCATCTGACTGCGCAGCTGAGGGTAAGAGTTAGAGAACAGCCGTCTAACTGTGCAGCTGAGGGTAAGAGTCTGAGAACAGCCGGCTGACGGAGGGTAAGAACGGGTAGAGGGGGCAGTAGTGGATGGTGCGGTTGTGGGTAAACCCACCTGATCTGCCCCTCTTGGTGCACCACTTGGGTTTGTCCAGCAACGTCAAAAACGTGCTGCAGTTATTTCTGTTATGTGAACATGGCACTGTAACCAAAATGAAATACAACTACTACAAACTGATTGGTTAGTTGATTGATTGGTTGATTGGCTGGTTGATTGATGGTTAATTGATTGATTGGTTGATTGATTGCGGTAGGGTTTGGAGAAAACCATTGCAGAACAGAAGCTGCAGATTGAAAGCCTGAAGACTCAGATCTCATCCGTGTCGGAGAAGGAGAAGGAAGAGAAGGAGGCTCTGAAGAAAGCAACTCGAGTTCAGAAGCAGCGAGCGGAGAAGTTTGAAACTGCGATGGAGAAATCATACGCTCTGCTGAGAGAGAAGGTGCACTTTGACTGACATGGAGGCACAGGCGAATCAGTATTTACCTGTGCCAGTGATATTTACCTGTGCCATTGTGTAGAGTATTTACCTGTGCCAGACAGGTAATGTGTGTGTTCTGTGTTGATGTCTCACCTGCAGACAGGTAAAGTGTGTGTTCTGTGTTGATGTCTCACCTGCAGACAGGTGAAGTGTGTGTTCTGTGTTGATGTCTCACCTGCAGACAGGTAAAGTGTGTGTTCTGTGTTGATGTCTCACCTGCAGACAGGTAAAGTGTGTGTTCTGTGTTGATGTCTCACCTGCAGACAGGTAAAGTGTGTGTTCTGTGTTGTGTGCAGGATGCGGAGCTGGCGAGCGTGCGGGCTGAGGTGGAGGTGTGGAGGCGGAGGCAGGAGGAGGTGGTGGAGGTGAAGACCCCTCTGGAGGCGCAGGTTGCAGTTCTCAAACAGTAAGAGGAGTGAAAGACTCCAAACCCCACAAGCCAGAGAGCCACTGTCACCATTTCCCATAATTCCCACAAGCCAGAGAGCCACTGCCACCATTTCCCATAATTCCCACTGACCATAGAGCCATGCTTGCAAGGTTTCAAAAAATACTCTAACCCTAACCCCGAGTACCCGTTTCATGTCGAAATGACTGTTAACAAATTGAGTCTCCATGACAATGAGTTAAAAGCAACAACTGTGATCGTGAAGCTAATGTTCACTGATTGTCTCCTTTTCAAAGACAGATTTCTGAGATGACTGAGCTGCTTCAGAGTGAGAGAGCGAATGTCAGGATGTCTAATGAGGACCTCTTGCAGAAGGTGGAAGAACTGAACTCAGAAAATGCAGATGTGAGCCTGGAAAATGCTGCTCTGAAGGTATTAAGACACTGACAGAGCATTAAAAAGATCACAGCTTTTCACAAGTGTTCTTTTCAGACATATTATAGTGTCAGTGTTGGGTACAGACCCAACCTCTGTGTGTGTCCCTATTATAGTGTCGGTTTTGGGTACAGACCCAACCTCTGTGTGTGTCCCTATTATAGTGTTGGTTTTGGGTACAGACCCCATCTCGATGTTTGTCTGTATTATAGTGTCAGTGTTGGGTTCAGACCCCAGCTCCATGTGTGTCTGTATTATAGTGTCAGTGTTGGGTTCAGACCCCAGCTCATGTGTGTCTGTATTATAGTATCAGTGTTGGGTTCAGACCCCAGCTTCACGTGTGCCTGTATTATAATGTCAGTGTTGGGTTCAGACCCCAGCTCCATGTGTGTCTGTATTATAATGTCAGTGTTGGGTTCAGACCCCAGCTCCATGTGTGTCTGTATTATAGTGTCAGTGTTGGGTTCAGACCCCAGCTCCATGTGGTCTGTATTATAATGTCAGTGTTGGGTTCAGACCCCAGCTCCATGTGGTCTGTATTATAGTGTCAGTGTTGGGTTCAGACCCCAGCTCCACGTGTGTCTGTATTATAGTGTCAGTGTTGGGTTCAGACCCCAGCTCCATGTGTGTCTGTATTATAGTGTCAGTGTTGGGTTCAGACCCCAGCTCCATGTGTGTCTGTATTATAGTGTCAGTGTTGGGTTCAGACCCCAGCTCCATGTGTGTCTGTATTATAGTGTCAGTGTTGGGTTCAGACCCCAGCTCCACGTGTGCCTGTATTATAGTGTCAGTGTTGGGTTCAGGCCCCAGCTCCATGTGGTCTGTATTATAATGTCAGTGTTGGGTTCAGACCCCAGCTCCATGTGGTCTGTATTATAGTGTCAGTGTTGGGTTCAGACCCCAGCTCCATGTGGTCTGTATTATAATGTCAGTGTTGGGTTCAGACCCCAGCTCCATGTGGTCTGTATTATAGTGTCAGTGTTGGGTTCAGACCCCAGCTCCAGTGGTCTGTATTATATGTCAGTGTTGGGTTCAGACCCCAGCTCCATGTGTCTGTATTATAGTGTCAGTGTTGGGTTCAGACCCCAGCTCCATGTGGTCTGTATTATAATGTCAGTGTTGGGTTCAGACCCCAGCTCCACGTGTTCGTCTCTGTTTCCTGCTGTGAATCCCAGGCCTCCGTCTCTGACCTGGAGGAGAAACTGAGGCGCTGTGTAGAAGAGATGCAGGAACAGGCCAGCATCTCCCAGCATCAGAAGCAGCTCCGCGAGGACTACCAGACTCAGGTGCTAATATATATATATATATATATATATATACATATATATACATACAGGAGACAAATTAAAGGAAAAATCTACAAAAAGTATCTTAGTAAGGTGTTGGGCCACCACAAGCTGCCAGAACAGCTTCAATGCGCCTTGGCATAGATTCTACAACTATCTGGAACTCTACTGGAGGGATGGAACACCATTCTTCCAAAAAATATTCTCTCATTTGGTGTTTTGATGATGGTGGTGGAGAGTGCTGTCTAACACATCGGTCCAAAATCTCTGTGTTCAATTGGGTTGAGCTCTGGTGTCTGCGAAGACCATAGCATGTGATTCACGTCATTATCACATTATCTGCAGGTGTGATTGTGTGGTTTGATTTAATTTAATTTCAGGTTGTTTCTCTTTGATCTCTCAGGTTGCGGATCAGCAGAAGGAGGTGGAGGAGCTGAAGACGCGCTTGGAGAGGGTTTTGAAAGAGAAGGAGGAGTTGATGGAGGCTAAGGATGCAGAGGTTCGAAAGGTAGGCCTGTGGCGTGACTGCCGTGGTTCTGCCTGGTGAAAGTGGTCCGTTTGATCGTTCCTGTTCACAGTCAGGGTGGGATTTAGCACTGGGATCATTTCTGCACTGAACCACAGTTTCACTGTAACTGGATGTGCCTGTACACATAACATTTTAATTGTATGTTCACTATTCCTCAGTACATGCTAATGTGAGGGAATTGTATAAAACAAATGCTCTGATTCTGTGCATCTGTGATTGTGCTGTTTTTTGCCGACTTTACTCTTGCTTTACTTTACACTGTTCATATTATAGTGTCAGTGTTGGTACAGGTCTAGGCTGAGGGTGTGCTGGTGGAGTTTGACTGACAGGTACAGGTGTAATTGGAGGCTGTGTAGGTTAGAGTTTGACTGACAGGTACAGGTGTAAGCTGAGGCTGTGTGTGTAAGAGTTTGACTGACAGGTGGGTGTTGGAGATTGACAGGTGTGTGTTGGAGACTAACAGGTGTGTGCCCCGCCTGCTGCAGGTGAGAGAGCAGCTGCAGGTGCGTGTGTCGGAGCTGGAGGCTTACCCAGAGCTTCTGAGCGCAGCCGAGCAGCGGGTGAGGGACTGCCAAGACAGGCTGGGCCTCTCCCAGGAGACTCTATCTCTGGAGGCCCACACTCTTCAGCAGCTGCAGGCCAAGGTGGGCACTGGCTGGCACGGCAAGTCCGCACTTACACCCTCTGACCAGCAGAGGGCCCCATTTACAGCGGTTTCCCAGTCCTGCCGCAGTCCAGAGCTGGGATCTCAAACTCCAGTCCTCCAGTCCACTCCAGGACTGGAGTTAAACCTGCAGTCACAGCGCCCCCTCCAGGACTGGAGTTAAACCTGCAGTCACTGCGGCCCTCCAGGACTGGAGTTAAACCTGCAGACACTGCGGCCCTCCAGGACTGGAGTTAAACCTACAGACACTGCAGCCCTCCAGGACTGGAGTTAAACCTGCAGACACTGCGGCCCTCCAGGACTGGAGTTTGAGATCCATAGTCTAGTGATGACTGGTTTAATTTACTCCATACTGGGTGGAGCTCTCACAGGCTGTCAGTCATTGACTTACTTAAACCAATGAAAAGAGTTTCTTCTGGTAGATGAGAGTAGCTCCGCCCTTTTATGGTTGATTGACATCTCCCTCCCTTTTTCCTGATGCTAGCTTGCGCATGTTTTGTTGGTGTGTTTGTTCGGTCTGTGACTGTATTGCCTGGAGCCTATGAGCATGTGGTTCCTCTGGTTTGCCATTGTGAATAAATACCCATAAATACCCGGTTTTATCCTGGTATGTCTCACACTCGTGAGTAGTTTTGGTGTAGAAGCTGAATGCAGGGCATGCTCTTGATGGTGTGGGAATGCTGGATTTTCAGATGGAAAACCAAACAGAGCAGCTGAGATCTTCTCTGGACATGAAGGACTCAATTGGAGAGGCAAACACTGACCTGCAGGGCAAGATCGAATCTCTTCAGAGGTAAAAATTACTCCTAAAACAAACCAAGCCAAAGTTCTCAAGTGCCTTCACTGGCCCTGGTTCATGGATAACATGAAGAAAATTTGTTTGCAGCATTTTTATTCACAAGGAAACTGACCTGTAGATGAGTGGTAGTTAAAGTTGAGACTGACCCGTAGTTAAAGCTGAGACTGACCTGTAGGAGAGCGGTAGTTAATGCTGAGACTGACCCTTAGGAGAGTGGAGGAGGTGGCTGCAGAGAACAGAGATCTGGTGCAGAAGCTGTCTGTCCAGGAGGAGGCACTGCAGTACAGCGGCAGGCAGCTGGAGCTGCGCTCTGCTGAGTGTCTGTCCCTCACCCGCCAACTGGAGACGGCGCTCGCCGACGTCAAGCAGCAGGTGACTCTCCTCTACTGACCCCGCCCCCAATGTCTCTGCCAACAGCTGCCCCTGTCATTCCCAACCCCTGATTGGCTGAGCGTTCGCTGTCTTTCCTTCAATTAGGTTTCTATAGTGACGGAGAAGGCTGCGGCGAGGGAGAGAACCCTGCAGAGTAGAATCCTGGAGCTGGACTCCGAGAGGAACCGGAGCGAGAAGGAGCTGAAAGCACTTAGGCTGAGCAAAGAGTCTGTGAGTATCTCTGCTGTATCACACACACACACACACACACTCACTCACACGCACGCTCACACACACTCACACACACACAAACACACACTCACGCGCACACTCACACACACACACACACAAACACACACTCACTCACACACACACACACACACTCACACACACACACAGAAACACACACTTACTCACGCGCGCTCTCACACACACACAAACACACACTTACTCACGCGCACTCTCACACACACAAACACACACTCACGCGCACGCTCACACACTCACACACACACACAGACACGCATGCACGCACACACACTCACACACACACACACACTCACAATGCCACACACACGACACACACACACACACACTCACACACACACACACACACACACTCACACTATCTCGTTAATCCCATATCCCCCTACGAGTCTTCAGCTCTTACCTGCGTCTCCTTGTTCTGAGAATCTGCTCGACTGAACCATTCCGTCACGTTTCAGAAGGGAAGCTCCTCAATATTAAAAAGACGTGAAAGCGAAAACCTTCAGCTCTTTATATTTCATTCTGCACTTCTATTTCAGATGGAGAAACAGTTTGAAGTACGCCAGAAAGACCTTCAGTTGAGATTGGACCAATCAGAAACCCACAAACGGAGCATTCAGAACTACATCGACTTCCTCAAAAACTCGTACACAGCCATGTTTGAGGACAGCCTTTCACCCGACCTGGGGTTCTCTTCCTCTTTCAAGTAGAGCTCTGCACTGAAACGGTGTGTGTGCGTGTGCGTGTGCGTGTGTGTGCGCGCGTGTGTGCGTGTGTGTGCGTGCGTGTGCGCGCATGCGTGTGTGCAGGTGCGCATGCTTGGTCCAGACTGAAGAGCATAATTTATTATTTGATAGTGCTGATTTTTTTAACTGTGTGACTCCACTTAAACTGAGTACATTTTTCCGCTAAGTGTTTGCCTGTATAAATATGAAATATAACTTAAAATGAATGAACAGGATCCACAACATGTCACAGTGGACAAAACAAAACACATGTAAGCCATATCTTTGTGTGTCTGTTTACTTTTTAAAGAAATAAACTTGTTACTCAAACTGCCTTTTTAATTTTTTTATAAAACTGCAAAGTCACTAAACTGACAAGGAAACCGGATGTTTAACGTGGGTGCACACTGAGATGGTTTTATGCACACTTAAATAGTCAAAACCATATTCCATATTTCTTAGTTCCTCGTTTTTATTATTTTAAGATGTGTCGGTCGGCCATGGCGGTGTTGTTACAGATATCGGACAACAGAGGCGCTAATATACAGCAATGCAGAGTCCTGTCGCGACGTTAAAGCTAAATTGGAATACGGCAGCATTTCCACGTGAGTCCGTGCAGCTGTTTGGAGCTTGGTCAGAAGCAGTAACGTGGATGCGAAGTTGGTTACTTAGTTAGCAATTTTTCATATTTTAGTCCGTTGTACTAACGATGGAAAGTTTATTAGTTTCCAAAAGTGAACATGACGATTCTGTTGATGAAGTCCAAAGAAAGAAAAGAAAAATATCGTTGGCGATGTAAGTGCTTTACAGTTTTTTCTGGTGTGTAGTTGAATGCACCAGACAACACGTTGCAGCTGAGCACAGCATGTAGCTGATTTATCTTCCGTTATTTAGATATTTCTTCAGTGCTCTTGTCTTGTCAAGTTGTGAGGCCAACTATATGGTCCATATATTTCTACTCGGCGTCTTTAGCTAAATCGGTTAAAGAAATCAACGGCAGTGTAATCGAGGTAAAGATTCTTGGGCTAACGTTTAGCTTTATAAGCAAGGTTACTGTCATAATCACTACCCAGCTAACGTTGACTGGCAAGAATGATGTTAACTCAGGTGTTTTTTTTTTGTGTTTAACAGCTGCGGAACCTGCGGTACAGAAGAAGCGCGATATCGGTGTCCTGGGTGTTTGAAACATTCGTGCAGGTGAGATCAAAACCTACGAACACTGTCTGCGGTCATAACGCGTGGCTGAACTTTTACAGAAAATTTATAACAAATCTATTTTGTTTACTCAATTAAAATCGCCAGTATTGTTTGATCATAAAAATCCGTAGACAGTTTCCTTTTTTGACGTTATTCTTGTGGAGAGAGGTCGCGGAGCCTGTTGCGTTTGTTTTGAATCGGAGAGTGCTCGTGCGATTCGCGCTGGTCTCCGGTTTTTCAGCCTTCCCTGTGTGAAGACGCACAAATCCGAGTCTGGATGCAGCGGGATGCGCGATAGGACCGCTTTCGTGCCCATCTCCAAGTTTGACGAGATGAACCTCCTCAGTGGTAAGACCCGTATTTGTACCGGCTCGGTTGCCTTTGTCTGAAGTGCAGCCCGTGTGAATTCTGTCTGTCTGGTAGTTGTTGTATCTGTAAATACTCTGTGTTTGTTTAAAGGTGTTAGCTGTCTCTCTGCTTACTTGATATTAATAAGGCCTGTGTGGGTTATGTGTGCCGGTGTAATAGCGGTTTATATGTGAATTTCCGTGTATTCGAAAGCGTTCTGTGTATTCAGATTACAGATTTCTGGAGGACACAAGCCGACTGGTCGACAGCACGCACAGGGACCCCTTAATTTTGCGGCCTCGAACAACAAAATGTGTGAGTAGACCGGACCTGAATAACAGCCAGCAGGTCGCTTTTTAGCCAAATGTAACTAGTTCTGCTTTATTAAAGTGGGCGAGTCTGTCTGCACAAATCTTAGTGTTCTTTATCTGTCTTGTGGCAGCTCACATGCCCTATCCCTATCTCTTTACTGTAACATCTCTGGTCTGGCCCTCTTTGCTGTATCTCTCTTTACTATAACATCTCTGGTCTGGCCGTCTTTGGTGTATCTCTCTTTACTGTAACATCTCTGGTCTGGCCCTCTTTGCTGTATCTCTCTTTACTATAACATCTCTGGTCTGGCCGTCTTTGGTGTATCTCTCTTTACTGTAACATCTCTGGTCTGGCCGTCTTTGCTGTATCTCTCTTGGTTGTAACATCTCTGCTCGGCTCTGGTGTGTGTCCGCAGGCGAAGATGTTGATGCGGAACGCTCAGAGGTTTAACCTGCGGCTGAAACTGCTGCCTCCCGGTTTCTCCCGGAGATGCGAGAACTCCACGTTCTTCCATAAAAAGTACGACCCTCCTCTGCCTGTTTTAGTCGAAGCACTTCCTCTGTACTGCGCTGTGTGCGCAGAGAGTTTCAGTGGAAGCACTTCCTCTGTACTGCGCTGTGTGCGCAGAGAGTTTCAGTGGAAGCACTTCCTCTGTACTGCGCTGTGTGCGCAGAGAGTTTCAGTGGAAGCACTTCCTCTGTACTGCTCTGTGTGCGCAGAGAGTTTCAGTTGAAGCACTTCCTCGTACTGCGCTGTGTGCGCAGAGAGTTTCAGTGGAAGCACTTCCTCTGTACTGCTCTGTGTGCGCAGAGAGTTTCAGTGGAAGCACTTCCTCTGTACTGCGCTGTGTGCGCAGAGAGTTTCAGTGGAAGCACTTCCTCTGTACTGTGCTGTGTGCGCAGAGAGTTTCAGTGGAAGCACTTCCTCTGTACTGTGCTGTGTGCGCAGAGAGTTTCAGTGGAAGCACTTCCTCTGTACTGCGCTGTGTGCGCAGAGAGTTTCAGTGGAAGCACTTCCTCTGTACTGCGCTGTGTGCGCAGAGAGTTTCAGTGGAAGCACTTCCTCTGTACTGCGCTGTGTGCGCAGAGAGTTTCAGTGGAAGCACTTCCTCTGTACTGCGCTGTGTGCGCAGAGAGTTTCAGTGGAAGCACTTCCTCTGTACTGCGCTGTGTGCGCAGAGTTTTAGTGGAAGCACTTCCTCTGTACTGCGCTGTGTGTGCAGAGAGTTTCAGTGGAAGCACTTCCTCTGTACTGCGCTGTGTGTGCAGAGAGTTTCAGTGAGGCTGACTCGAGCCCTTTGGTAAAGAGTTCCTCCGGTAAAGAGTGACTTCCTGTGTCCCCTCTGACTGGGACCCTTCTGTCCAAATTCGGCTGGTTAAAGGCCGTCTTCCTGTCATACCCCGTCTCTCCTGCAGGGCGGGGCAGTTCTTCTGGCACCTGAAGTTCCTTTTCCCCCAGAGCGACGCCGTGTTCACCGAGCGGAGGTGAGAGGGGTTTTGGGCCGGATGGGCGGGGGCGTTTTTAGGAGGCAGAGCTCAGCTGTGTTCAGACGGCGGGGGTGTTCGGGGTTTTCTGTGTTTCAGAGTGCCGGATGACCGGACTCTCCAGCAGATCCTCTCCTCATACGTCCACCCGACAGAGTCTGAGCCAATCAGGCGACAGAGGTATGAGAGCCTACACATGGGCTGTCAGAGTCCACTATTTGTTTGTCTGTCTGTCTGTCTCTTTTGGCTGCATGTGCATTTTGTTTATGCGTTTTGTGTGAACGTGTATCCGAGCGTGTGTGTGTGCGAGTGTGTGGGGGGGGGGGGGGGGGGGGAGAGGGAGAGAAAGAGAGGGAGGGAGAGAGAGAGGGGGGAGAGGAGGGGGAGAGGAGGGGAGGGGGGAGGGGGGAGGGGGAGAGAGATGCGGTCTGTTTCCAGGGCAGTAGGGCTGACGTGCTGAGCTTCTCTCCCCTTTCAGGTTGAAAGCGTATGTACACGCCCCTCCGGACCAGGTGAAAGTTTTCATGAAAGCTGAGAACAGGAACCCGAACTGCGCCAGGTAGATTCCGCCAAGCGGAACGGAGTTTTTAAGAATGCCTCTGGATCACACCTGTCCAGGGGAGCGAGGAGCATGTGAACGTTGTGATGGTTTCAGCAGGCTTCGCTGGCATTTTCACCGACTGCCCACCAGAGGGCATTATACTGCTGATAATGAACTCAATTAAAATAAAAAGCACTTTAAAACCAGGACTCCCAAAGCACTTTGAAACAAAGGGCAGTGAATGTGAATAAGGTTAAAACATGCACACTATTCATGTAGAAACTAGATTTATATAATCAAGAAAATGATTTGTAAAAATGGAATTAAAAATATGTATACATGTCATTTCAGGCAATAGTTAGGATATCAAGTTTATTTTGTGCTCTGAAGTGTTTTGTGCTGGGCTATGGGAGTTAGTAGTGTTGGGGTAATTGAGTTTATTGTGCTGGTTAATAGGGTTTGTAGTGCTGGGTGGGTTATGGGGTTTGTAATGCTGGATAATTGGGTTTGTAGTGCTGGGTGGGTAATGGGATTTGTATTTCTGGGTTATGGTGTTTGTAGTTCTGGGTCATATTGTCTGTTTGTTCCTGGTGAAGGTATCATGAGTTGGACCTCCAGAAGTCGTTGAGGGAGAACCTGCGGTTCAAGGTGGTGGTGGAGTACCCAGAATTCCACGTCACCCTGAGAGATCACTGCCAGAACTATGCTCTGGTCACACAAGGTAGCTCACCTGTGTAATGTGAAATCAGCACACCTTTCCCCCTTACATGATCAGGTCTGCAGTTTTTAACCTTAATTTGGCAGATTCCCCTACACCTCCTGTTCTTTTCTTTTTTCATTCACTTTTTTTCCACTTTAATCGTGTAAATAATTTCCCCCTCCTGTTCCTTTCCTGAGTGACAGGTGCTGGGTTCTGTAGTGGAATATACCAGAACCCTGCAAGATAGACTGACGGACAGCCCTGCTGTTCCCTTCTCTCTCTCTCTCTCTCTGTCTCTCTCTCCAGAATCTGGGGCTGGCCCCTGGGTAGCCACGGCAACGAGGCCAGCGGCGCGTGGTGATGAAGGGGACGCCGTGATGTGCCACGCCCCGCTCGCCGGGACCACGCCCCGCTGTGGTAGTGCTGGCGGCGGCGGCGGCGATGATGAACTGGAGGAAGGTGAAATTCGTGGTGACGAAGAGGAGGGCGTCTGAGCAGGATGAGTGGCAGCTGGAACAGAGATGGAGACTTCATACCTGCAATAGAGGGAGTGGCCTCTGTGGCTCACCTGTCAGTCCTACCAATCCCCCCTCCCCCCCGCAGAGCTTTGCTGTGGCGATACCAAACCCGCTTGTGATGTTGAATATACTGAAGGAAAGGCATCTCTCTCTGTTTGACGCCAGTGTAATTGCTGAAGCAGAACCAGCCTCTCGATGCACTTAATGTGCAGGTTTATGCTGGCGTTGGATGTGCGCCTTCCCTGGGTTTAGTGCTTTTAGTGTGTTTATATAGCCTGGCTGGCCACAGCTCGATGTTTTATATTATGAAAACATTTACGGAAAATGTGTGAATAAAACGCATCTGTACATCGTTCACTTGCGGTGTTCATGGTGTCTCACTCTAATGTTTAAATACCTTTACTGTGGGTGTGTTGTGCACCAGGTTTAATTCCAGTTCTTCAGGCACTGCACCCCCTCCAGGACTGGAGTTTAACCTGCAGACGCTGCGGTTCTGTGTTTGATGCAGTTCATAATGGCTGATCTGAACTGGCCTGGCTGATCAGAAGCAGCCTGGCTGATCTCTGGATTTCACCACACCTTATATAAAGGATATATATATATATATATATATATATATTATATTATATATATATATATGTATATATATCCTTTATTTAACCAGGTAAGTCTCATCTCTTTTTCAAGGGTGACCTGGCCAAGAAAGTTGTTACAACAATAACACAAGAATATAAACAGACAAATACAACTGTCATACAATACAAATAAGTGAACACAATATCCAGTTAAAATGCAATACAAAGTCAAGGACATAAACAGGTACAGTTTTCTAAAAACGCTACCAGTTAAAATTCAGGAGCAATCACAATGACCAAGATTTCTCACCATCTCACTGCTGAAACCTTCTGTGGAAATGTTAATGTTCGCTTTTGTAACGGCTGAGTCTGAGTATTTAACGTGTAGTGATCTGCGCGGGGGTGGAGTTCGATGCTTTGCATTCAGACGTCAGAAGTGGGCAGAGCCGTTTATGACGGGCATGCAGTTCGCACGCGGTAAGGAACCGTGCACACCTTTACCTGGTTGGCTGGGGGCTGCAAACAGGAGCGCACCTTGCACCTACGTGTCGCTCTCTCAGGGCTGCAGGCTCTGTTTCCGTTGGTGATCCTGGACCCCACGCCGGGCTCACAGGTCTTGGAGCATGGGGTCCAGGAAGCGGTTCGAATGGCACACCTGCGCCTTCCGAACAGTCGGCCGTGTGGTCGAACCCAGAAAGCTGGGGAGGAAACGGTTAAAAATTCCCACGCGGATCAGATTTGCATTCAGCCGCTTCCCGCTGGAGCAGAGGTTCATGTACCTGTTCTCCAGCGCAGAGGTTAATGTACCTGTTCTGCAGAGCAGAAGTTAATGTACCTGTTCTGCAGAGCAGAGGTTTATGTACCTGTTCTCCAGTGCAGAGGTTAATGTACCTGTTCTCCAGCGCAGAGGTTTATGTACCTGTTTTCCATTGCAGAGGTTAATGTACCTGTTCTCCAGCGCAGAGGTTTATGTACCTGTTCTCCACTGCAGAGGTTAATGTACCTGTTCTCCAGTGCAGAGGTTAATGTACCTGTTCTCCAGTGCAGAGGTTAATGTACCTGTTCTCCAGTGCAGAGGTTAATTTACCTGTTCTCCAGTGCAGAGGTTAATGTACCTGTTCTCCAGTGCAGAGGTTAATGTACCTGTTCTCCAGTGCAGAGGTTAATGTACCTGTTCTCCAGCACAGAGGTTAATGTACCTGTTCTTCAGCACAGAGGTTAATGTACCTGTTCTCCAGCGCAGAGGTTTATGTACCTGTTCTCCAGTGCAGAGGTTAATTTACCTGTTCTCCAGTGCAGAGGTTAATTTACCTGTTCTCCAGTGCAGAGGTTAATGTACCTGTTCTCCAGTGCAGAGGTTAATGTACCTGTTCTCCAGTGCAGAGGTTAATGTACCTGTTCTCCAGTGCAGAGGTTAATGTACCTGTTCTCCAGTGCAGAGGTTAATGTACCTGTTCTCCAGTGCAGAGGTTAATGTACCTGTTCTCCAGTGCAGAGGTTAATGTACCTGTTCTCCAGTGCAGAGGTTAATGTACCTGTTCTGCAGTGCAGAGGTTAATTTACCTGTTCTCCGGTGCAGAGGTTAATGTACCTGTTCTCCAGTGCAGAGGTTAATTTACCTGTTCTCCAGTCTCGGCCATATCCCCTGCAGACCAGCAGCCCTGCAGGTATGACTACAGCCCAGATGGTGCCAGCCGGTTTTTGCTGTGATTCAGCACTGCTTAATTTTAAGCAGGGGATTGGCTCCCACCTCTTCAAGAATCCACCATGTTTCTTTGGCTTAACTGGCTGCCGATAGAAAGAAAACCACAAAAACCTAGTATTTCCTGGTACTTAATTCGAGCGACTGCAGAAGATCAGCCCCCTGCGCTTTCATCTAGCCTGCGGTAGGGAAAGATGGCGTTGTTCAGCAACTATGCTAAGAATTATTTTGGCTCGTTTCCAATCAAACCGACCAATTATAAAGACTCAAGGCCACCTGATTTTTAAGCCCGCCCACACCATAGACCTCCTTGGCGATAGCTAAATTTTTATTGAAATATTAAACGGGTGAGTTCACAATCAACCATCTTCCCATGCAAGTTGTTAGTCCAGCGAGACCGTTGTTCATTCGCAGGGAGATGAAATGAGAGATTAATTTTTCAGAGAAACCATGGAACACAGAAACGAGGCCATGCAAACCGACCGAGCAGTGAGCACACGTATCATTACAGATATTAAATATTAAATCATAAGGACGTCTGCGCCTCCGCTGGTGGTGTGTGTATTGGTCCCATATTGTTTAGGGTATTTATTTTGAGACTACTGGTGGGTGAAAGCAAGACCTCAAATTATTTTGTGGAAGACTGAACAGCGAATACCCAAGTAACGGTGAAACGTTGGGCATAGCCAACAGGAGATCATGAAGTCAGTATATTTAATGTGATATTTTTAAATGACATTTAGCTTACTTATTCAAATACCGCGTTTGTATTGTGGCCAGAACGAGGGGCTTTTCTGATAAATATGTTGCTGAGCGCGTGGCGCAGGATGATATTTATTACCTTTTATCCTCGAGGCGAATGGAGGACTTTGTTAGCACGTGTCGAGAGACCCGAGGTCTGTGTGTTTCGTCCTATGACCGTCATAACACCATACATCATGGACGCAATGCCTGACTAGCAAGTTGGGGCAAACTTGAGTTGTTCTGCGATATAATATATGAAGTTTTACGATGAAAGGTCGCGTGTTGTTCCTTCTACTTTGTCAGTTGGCCTATCAAATGGTCCTGTGTATAAAGTAGTCAACATATTTACATGTGGGGAAGCCTGGAGGGCCACAGTGTCTTAAGGTTAACTCCGGGCCTGGAGGGCCGCAGTGTCTGCAGGTTTAACTCCAGTCCTGGAGGGCCGCAGTGTCTGCAGGTTTAACTCCAGTCCTGGAGGGCCGCAGTGTCTGCAGGTTTAACTCCAGTCCTGGAGGGCCCCAGTGTCTGCAGGTTTAACTCCAGCCTTGGAGTTTTTAATAACCCACCTAATAACCAGCATCAGCAGTTTGTATTTATTTAACCCAACGATCTGCTTATAGGACAGAAACGAGCCCCATGGAAAAGGTTTTTTTTTTTTTAATGTGGCGGAATTCCTGACTCCTGGAATGCTGGGAGGATTCGGGATAATTGAGCGGATCTGGAACATGAAAAGGCCAGGCTGCTGCGGAATGTGTCGGGGGAGCCCGGGGAACATTCCGCCCAGGACCCAGTGCCGGTTTCCATGGAGACGCCTTCCCCAGACAAGCTGGGCAGTGCACAAATCATCCTGAAAAAAAAAATCTGACAGGTGAGTTCCTCTTACGGTCGGCCAGGTGAGTTCCTCTTACGGTCAGACAGGTGAGCTCCTCTTACGGTCAGACAGGTGAGCTCCTCTTACGGTCAGACAGGTGAGTTCCTCTTATGGTCAGCCCAGATACAGTGACAGGTCCATGCCCGTTGGGTAGCTGCAGAGCTACCTGCACAGGCAGGTGAGCAGGAGCGTGTGCGGCTGGGGAGGGGAGGATAAATCAGGGCACAGCTGTTTGGGCCTGCCTCTCCACCCACAGCCCAATTCCACTGCAGCAGCTGCCCCAGGCCCCCCTGTGTGTGTGTGTGTGTGTGTGTGTGTGAGAGAGAGAGAGAGAGATAGAGACAGACAGACAGACAGACAGACAGACAGAGAGAGGGAGTGTGTACCTTAGAGAGCAACCAGTCACTCTTTCTGCTTCTGTTCTTCGCTCACGGGAGATTTCACTTAAACACGGAGAGGAATGAAAAGCATCAGTGACATGTTGTTTTCCGTCTGAGCGGTGGGCTGGGCCTGATCTCTATCTCTGACAATATCCTGGGAGCGGTCGCGTCACGTGTTTTCTGAAACCGAGCGCTGCCCGCGCGTGCGCCAGTAATTGCGCATCTTGATGAGTGAGCATACGGTGCGTCACTTGTCTGCAAACACAAAAGAGAAAAACATGAGCTTCCTGGAATTCCCCGGGCCCCGTATTTATGGGAAATACGTTCTCTCAGACTCAGTCTTCATTAAAGTATGTTTATCTGCGAACTTAAAATACATTCAACTTATGGATGAGTTCAAACAATCCCGCGCAGGTGATGACATGTATGGCGCCACCCCCCCCCCCTCCCCCACCCCCCATCAAAAAAGTATATACAAAGTACATTGCGAAGCAGAAATCGCATAAATACCGCTTCTAGTTTATTTAAATAACGACACAATGCAAAACATCTGTTTTTGTTCCATTCAATTTGTTCAATTTTCTAGACATCATGAGAGAAAATCTGAATCCAACATAATAGCCTGTGTACAGTGTTACAGTTCCATCTGCTGGCTGACAGTAGTTCTGTGGCTAGTAGCTCTGAATGCACGGATTGCAGGTGCTCACTAAGGGACGCGCTGAATAATTATTTCTGGGAGGAAGTTTCACTGCAAAATGTATTCGAGTCAGTGAAGACAGAATTTAAAATGAGATACAAGGGCGAAACTTAGCCTTTTTTGGTCTGAATGTCATGAAATCACAGCACCTAATTACTAAAGCATGTAGGAAGGTACACGCTGATTCTTCTCTTCTCTCTCTCTCTCTGTCTCGTTACACCAAAAAGGCAGAAGCAGTCCTTTGTTGTATTATAATCGTGGTCGTGTACCGGCGTACAGCATCAGTTCCTGCAGCAGGGACGAGAAAATCCCCTTTGATTAGTCACAACCATAAACTGCTGAAAAAATACACACCGCGAATAGCTTCAGTTCGCGTCACTCCCGCTAGAGCAACCAGGAAGTAACCTGGTGCAGCCGACTTCTCTTCTCATTGAAATTTACTTAGTTTACAGTAGGACAGGGAATATCGTAGTATGACCTCATAAACTGCGAGACAAAACTTTCTAACGCACAACAGTACGGCCAAAGGGAAGGCGTTGCCCTTCGTCCACTGGTAGGCTAATACTGGAAACTCGTGGAAGTGCGAAACCTCGTCTTTTCACTAATTCTCGTGGCTTTCGCTGCACATAAAACACCCCGGAAGAGGTGACTTCGGCTGGATCGCGATGGACACACCGCACCTGACGGAAGATGAGATGGCCGAAATAAAAAAGGAGGTGAGGCGTAGGCTGTTCGTTCAGCTCGCGGTTTAATGCGGGATAAATTGTTTCCATTTCTAAAAACAGAAAGAAATAAAAGCGAGGCCCATTTAGTGGAAGTGAAAGGCGCAGTCCTTGCACGCGCTTGTGTGCTGGGCCCGTGGCGTTAAGCGCGCGTGTAAATGTGTGTCGGTGCTCCTGCCACTGTTCGCGTTGGCAGTTGTCTCGTGCCGTGCCGTGCCGTGCCTGTTCGCAGTGTTCTCGTGTCAAAATGCACAGCGAGACCGAATATTTATTTTCTGACATTGTCGTATTAAAATTTTGATTCCATAATGATGATTCTGAGAAAACTCCGTTCAACAATTAGCCTACAGTCAACTGCTGCTATGCCAACGTTTTTTTTCCAGGGCATGACGCCCCACGTCTTTTTCAGCTTGTGGAGGAAGTTGTACCTGCATGCCACAATCCACGCAGACATGTCACTTCATTTATAACCTATATTACCAGTGAGTCTTCTGAAATGTACCACAGCATTTTGTTTCAGCATGTGGCATGCTCAAGAAGGGATCACAATACAGTAGCACAAACCCCTTTCCCCACAAGGTGAAAAGCCAAAGCTTGTAATTCAACGTTCCAACAGTGGAAAAAAACCCACACTCCCATGTATGTGTGCCAATTACAGTGTATTTCATCCTATGTGCATGTGTGTCAGTACTCCACGGTCTGTGTGCATGTGTCAGTACTCCACTGTCTGTGATTTATGTGTGTCAATACTCCACTATTTGCATGTATGTAACAGTATTCCTCTGTCTGTGTGCCTGTGGGTCAGTACTGCAGTGTCTGTGTCCATGTGGGTCAGTACTGCAGTGTCTGTGTGCTTGTGGGTCAGTACTGCAGTGCCTGTGTGCATGTGGGTCAGTACTCCTCTGTATGTGTGCATGTGTGTCAGTACTGCAGAGTCTGTGCAAATGTGTGGCAGTACCCCACTGTCTGTGCGCATGTGGGTCAGTACTCCACTGTCTGTGTGCTTCTGGGTAGGTACTGCAGTGTCTGTGCGCATGTGGGTCAGTAATCCACTCTCTGTGTGCTTCTGGGTAGGTACTGCAGTGTCTGTGTGCATGTGTGTCAGTACTGCAGTGACTGTGTACATGTGTCAGTATCTTGTTGTCTGTAAACGTACAGCCCTGCCCCTTTTTGCCAGGTCCTGGAGAGACTGCGGCCTTACCTGTGCGATAAAATCATCGCAGATCGGCACTTTGACTACCTGCGGTCCCGAAAGATTCTGTCCAGAGAAGACACAGAGGAGATCAACTGCAGGACGACTAACAGAAAGAGGACAGGCAAGCTGCTGGACTACCTGGCCGAGAACCCCAAAGGCCTGGACACTCTGGTGGAGTCCATCCAGCTCAGCAGGTCCTCCAACTTCATCATCACCAAAATCACAGACGAGGTGCAGAGAGTGAAGAACGAGAGAATCCAGGCTCTGAAAGGTACCGAGTGCCAAATGAGACATTAAGTGTGAATGTGTGTGTGTGTGTGTGTGTGTGAGTGTGTGTGAGTGTGTGTGTGTGTGTGTGTGCGCGCGTGTGTGTGTAGGTGTGCGCGCGCATGTATGTGTGTGTGCAAGTGCGTGTGTGAATGTATGTGAGTGTCTGCGTGTGTGTGTGCAAGTGTGTGTGTGAGTGTCTGTGCGTGTGAGTGTTTGTGTATGTGAGTGTATGTGAGTGTGTGTGCGTTAATGTGTGAGTGTGCGTCAGGGCATCTGTGTAAGTACATACAGATCAAAGCTTTTGCTATGTACTCTAGTTGCTGTGTGTTTAACTCCTGACTGTGATCATGGTCTCTCAGCTCTGAACAGTCACATGTATGTTGGGTTAGGGTTAGGGTTAGGGTTAGGGTTAGGGTTAGTATGTTGTCACACTGATTCGGGACCTGTAGCATGTAGCACTGTCGCCATGTGTGAAGTTGTGATGTGACATATCGTGACACACTGTCGCCATGTGTGAAGTTGCATTGTGACATATCGTGACACACTGTCACACTGTCGCTATGTGTGAAGTTGCGTTGTGACATATCGTGACATATCGTGACACACTGTCACACTGTCGCCATGTGTGAAGTTGCATTGTGACATATCGTGACACACTGTCACACTGTCGCTATGTGTGAAGTTGCAATGTGACATATCGTGACGCCGTGTCTCCTCTGTAGCTGGGCTCTCCTGCAGCGAATACCTGCCTCCCAAATGCATGGGTGCCACGAACGACCTCTCCAGGATGCTGTCGAATGAGTCCAACTACGGGAAAGCGTGCGAGTCCACGCTGCCGTTCCACCCGGAGAGCGAGTGGAGCGCTTCCTGCTCGGGGCTGGGCGCTTCCTGTTTGGTAACGGGCGCTTCCTCCTCGGAGACGGGCTCTCTCAACCTGCCCTGCCGACCGGCCCAAGCCAGCTTCCTCCACAGCACTGCTGGGGCATCCTCCACCTCCACCCTGCCCAAGCCCGGGGACCCCGGGGCCCCCCAGCTCCCACAGGAGCTGCAGACTGAGCCTCAGGTGGCTGCCGGGGGCGACAGTGGGGGGGGCGCCTTTCAGCCCCTCCGCTCTCGATCCATGAACCCCCCGTTCCACAGCGCACCCTACTCCAGTTACTAACGGGCTTCTGTCCGCTGTGCTACACACTCTATTTTGAAATAGATGTGAGGAAATTGTTTATCTTTTCATTAGCCACATGAGTTGGTAACGGCAACTGCCAAACTCAAGCTGTTTGGTAAATTTTTTGTACAGACAATTCATCTTTTGTAAATATTAAAATCTGGGAAACATATTTTTAGTTTTTAATATTCTGTAAGTGGAGAGATATTTTCATAGGTAGCCAAAGCCAAGCCCATGTGTACGTATGCTTGTTTTTAGAATGTATGAGATTACAGCAACAGACTGAATGCAATAATTAATATTATGGTAGCATGTCATGGTCTGGGTTTAAATTTTGTCTTGGCTTTAAAAATGTCCTGTTTTTTTATATACATTTTAAGATGTTTTCCTCATAATGCAATACTGAAAACCTGGACATTGTTTAAGCTCCTGTATTAACTGATACACAGCCGTGTTTACGCAGAGTCGTAATGCATTGTTTCTTTTTAGTGTCTGATCACAGCAAATGCTGCTAATGGTTTTTAGATTCCACACGGATAAAGAAAAATATAACCACTGAATCAGAGACGAGCCAGCGCCTGGAGCTCCGTGTCACTCGGGAGTTCGTAGAACTGCGAACGGCTGTATCAGACGTCCATTGTACTGCGCATAGCCCGCACAAAACGGAAACGGAGAGACTAAAAAGCAGAAATCTTTGAGAAAACAGGAATGCGTGAAGTGTTGTTTGTCCTCGCCCGTCTTTTGCCTCCTTGTAGTCCTACTTCCTTACACTAAACCACGGTGCAGATTTTTCTAGCTTTTGCAACAATCATGAGATCAGTCGTTTGGTGTCATGTCTTTTAAAAATGCGTATATCGATTTTTTTGTCATTTATGTGTGTTAATTTTTTTTTTTTTTTTTGACGTACATTAAAGGTTATCGCCCAGCCCGGTGTAAATGTCTTCTCAACAATAAATGCACTTGGTTCAAAACCAAGTGCATTTATTACGACTAAACAGACTAAACCACAATCCATGTTGGTAAATAGATATAGTAAGCTGTTAATAGGATGTTCTTACTTCTCCCGAGAATTCCACTTTTTAAGGATACAAGGTTTTTGCAGGACACCTAGAAAAACAGTACACAATGTCTGTGCAATTTACAATGCAACCCCCCTGTGGCCGCGAGCTCCCGCCGTGGCACCTTTTTCAACGCTTTCTAACACTTCTTCCCTTAAACTGAAAGAAAGTGCAGAGGAAAGCACGGTTTGGCGTACGGGGTGGGCAGTGCACACTTCCTAATGGGAGCATTCTGATTCTGGGGTCGGCGCCAATCCCGATATGCAAAGCAAGCCCAGTCTCGCCCTCGAGCCCTCGACGTAGTGAAGGATCTGACAGCGGTCGCCGAAGAATGTCTCCATCCGGGAATACTAGGTCTCGCGCTGCGCCAGTTTTTTTTTTGTGCGGTTTTTAAAACTACTGCAGATATACTAGGTTTATAGTTAAAATCGCCCCGAGGTGACGAGTCAGTAGCAGAATGAAAGCCCTTCTGTCTAAAAGCATCACTCCGATTCAAATGAAAGTATCGATGTTACTGCGTGGTGGTATGGGAGATCAAGGAACGGTACCTATGCCACGTACGATCAAATCCTTACTTTGAAAATACCCCACTCGTCGCATTATATTAAACTGGCTTTCGCTTAAAGACAAGCTAGCTACCCAATAATTTGTTTTCGTAATTATCGGATATTTGTTCATGTTAGGACGAAAAGCCATAACCTCTCACCAACTAGATAGTATGCCAAATTTTATATCATTTAGATGACGAGAGGTTTTTTGTTTTGTGGTTTTTCTGCCACGTGCCGTGGACGTCAGCTGACAGATAGTTTAGCCGCAAATACAAAGAGATTCTCACAATATTTACTTCTGGCGTGTTAATTTCGGAATCCACTGGACCGACTTAAATTTCCGTTTCAGAGAATCAATATTTGCATAACTTTAATATTTCACAAATTAGAACGACTTCGTAATGTGTAGGCTAAACATGCCCCCTCCACCCACGCGCCCACCTGCCGATGATGTTTGTTTCGCCCTCACTGGCTGACATAACTCCTTAAGACTTGCAGTCGCACTTCACAGCGTGGGTGAGAGCTCTAGTCATGTCATCTGTGTGAATAAGCTGTCCCTCATCTTTCATCAGGTGATTTACAGACAAAAATTTTTTTGCTACAAGACTAGAACAGAGGTAAGAAAACCAAATTTCTGATTGAAAGACCTGAGGTCTATATGAATGCTTTTGCGGTTATTAGTACTGGATAACGCGCAGTTATTAGTTTCGGACAACGCGCAGTTATTAGTTTTGGATAACGCACAGTTATTAGTTTCGGACAACGCGCAGTTATTAGTTTTGGATAACGCACAGTTATTAGTTTCGGATAACGCACAGTTATTAGTTTTGGATAACGCACAGTTATTAGTTTCGGATAACGCACAGTTATTAGTTTCGGATAACGCACAGCTATTAATTTTGGATAACGCGCAGCTATTAGTTTCGGATAACGCACAGTTATTAGTTTTGGATAACGCAAGTTATTAGTTTTGGTATTGAATAACGCACAGTTAATAGTACTGGATAACTCAGTATTGGATAACTCACAGGTCTGTGAGCTGTGTGCAGAGTAATTGGTAGCCTGTGATGATATATACTATAAGTAGCAGATTTCAGAGCTTCTGTTATTTAGAATGAAGATAGTGGAGATGTGTGGTAATGATATTGTTTTTGATATGTTTTTAAGCAGCGCTCAAATTAGGTTTACGCCAGGCGTATTTATCTGACTGTGCTAATTTGAAGGGCAGTATCTCGTAAATATTTGCAAGCTCATTTGAACCTGATATGTGGTATCAAAAATATATCTGAACAATAATAGGAAAATTACAATAAATATGAATAAAAAAGGTAGTTTGGTGTCATCAGTAGCTGTGCTATTCTCAGTTGGTCTTGCACTCGTTTTGATGAAGTTTGGAGTTGTTTGTGAGAAAGCAGGGGAGGTTGGTAAGTGCAGACAGGTTTTTAAAAATGTCAACTCTTATCTGTATTGCTCCTCTCTGTTCCAGTCTACCTGTGACACACTGAAATATTTCTGACCAGTTGGTCTACATGCCGCACGAGTTAAAAAGTACAATGTATGTGTTTTTTTTAATATAACATGATTTTACACACACTGTGCATTTGGAATAGAGTGGTTTCTGTAATCTTGCACGCGAGTATTGCTAGCCCTGAATGGTAATGTTTCATTGTTTTGGGGTTGTACTGTATGGTTTGTTATTTATTTATTTTTGTTGGGTTTTATCTGAGATGGATGTACTGTACGGTTTTTTT
This sequence comes from Anguilla rostrata, assembly GCF_018555375.3. Taxonomy (NCBI): domain Eukaryota; kingdom Metazoa; phylum Chordata; class Actinopteri; order Anguilliformes; family Anguillidae; genus Anguilla; species Anguilla rostrata. The sequence continues at coordinate 735,275 of NC_057938.1, read as the reverse complement.
TTGGGGGGGGGGGGGGGGTTGGCTCTGAAATGGATGTACTATACGATTTGTTTGTTTTTTGGGTTCGCTCTGAGATGGATGTAGGCTACTGTACTGTGGCAGAGTCAGAGATGGAATGTTCCAGAGAGCTGGAGAATGAAGCCAAACCAGTGTGTGGTGCGGGAATGACAGGAATGAGAGATCTTACTCAGTAGCGTTATATCTCCACCGCAAATCGATTCTATAACAGCCGCAAATTCCCTGACTACAGACACAGAGCAATGGGGACGCAATGCACATTGCTGAAATTCTGAACAAGGGACTCTCAAACATTAAGTTTTTTCATAATGATAGTTCAGGAACAGAGGACCGGAGCAGAAGGAGATTTTATGAGAGTTTTGTGGGGAAGGGCAGGATGAGGCTCTGCAGGAGAGAGCTCCAGGATGCAGGGAGCTGAACTTAGCAACGGCGGCTCTGTCCATCAAACTCAGACTCATAACATGGCCACTTTGACAGGAGTATGGGTCTGACTGGAGCCCGGTTCTGACTGTCAGCGATGGCCGGGCTGATCCCGCCCAGATGGACCGGGCCGGCCCGGAACCAGGACAGAACCGCTCTCCCGGGCAGAAGCGACAGGGGGCTGGACTCAGAGGAAGTGGAGCACTTCCGGAGGAAACTCAAGTACTTCTTCATGAACCCCTGTGACAAGTTCCGGGCGCGAGGGCGGAAACCATGGAAACTGTGCCTGCAGATCCTGAAGATCTGCCTCATCACCGCACAGGTGAGATCTGCCTCATCACTACACAGGTGAGCTCTGCCTCATCACTGCACAGGTGAGCTCTGACTCATCACTACACAGGTGAGCTTTGCCTCATCACCGCACAGGTGAGATCTGCCTCATCACTACACAGGTGAGCTCTGCCTCATCACTGCACAGGTGAGCTCTGACTCATCACTACACAGGTGAGCTCTGCCTCATCACTGCACAGGTGAGCTCTGCCTCATCACCGCACAGGTGAGCTTTGCCTCATCACTGCACAGGTGAGCTCTGCCTCATCACTGCACAGGTGAGCTCTGCCTCATCACTGCACAGGTGAGCTCTGCCTCATCAAAAAGAAAAATAGCAGACATTAGGAAGTATTTTCGCACACAGTGGGGCGTCGCTGTGTGGAATACCTGGCCAGGTCATGTGCTGGAGGCAGGGACAGCAGTCAGAGCACTAGGTACAATTTAGCCGTAAGAAAATGACAAGTACTGTTGGGCTGAATGGCCTGGTCTCCTCATTGTGTTGTGCTATGTTAATGTTAATCAGTGCTGAATCTGTTTGCTGGGCTGCTGATTAGAATCAGACTTGTGAATATCCATTTCACCATTTCAGAACAATCACAGATCATATCATATGGGAATTTTCATTTTCCTGTTTATGAATTTGGAAAAAGAAATTGCCTAACTTTATCCTCTGGCTTAGTGAACTCTTAAAATGTGAGAGAAAAAGTGATTGCACAGGGTCTTTAAGGAAACAACCTGTCAAATTTAAGGACACATGTTCTCCCCAAGGACATTATTTCATTTCATTCAGTATTTTAGTTATTAATAGGCTCTGAAGGGGAGGAAGTGGCCATAATTGAATGCATTTCTGGTTCCAGCTGGTGTCTTTTGGGCTCAGTAATCAGATGATGGTGACTTTCAAAGAGGAGAACCTGATGGCTTTCAGACACCTCTTTCTGAAAGGATACGCTGATCGCAGGATGGACACATATGCTGTCTATAGCAGGAGTGAGGTGTACGACCACATTGACTACATCATCCGGCAGGTAGGAAGTAGAACACCCTCATAAGGAGCTGGCTGCGCTGCTGTGCTGCTCTTCCTGTTACAGCAGTGAGCGTCGGCGTGAGGACTGCGGTCCTGCTTTCGCCTTGTTATTTCTGTTTCCTGTGCTTGGGATATGTTATCGGCTCATGAGTCTCTGGTCTTAGTCTCCGGAGCCACATATTCTGCTGGGCTGAAACCTGCACTGAGGGACAGCCATTGGAAAAAAGAAACATTTTTTTGAAGATATCTTCAATGCGCTGCATTTTGACATCCAAGATGTTTGCTTTAATTATGTCAACAACAAAAAAAATTACTTAGACTTTTTTTCTGCCGATGTCTCAGGAGGGTATGATGTTATGTTGCTAGAGTTACAGAAGTTTCTACTCATCTTTTATTTAGATTTAATTCATTGCATTTATATCACTACTTTCTGCAATACAATAGAGGAAATTAAAGTAGTTGAGGCTGCTTCTGTGTGTATTGTGCTCAGATCTTATTTGAAATGGTGGCTGTGTGTGTATTGTGCTCAGTACATGAACCTGGGGAATCTCACGGCTGGTAACCATGCCTATGAGAAGAGTGGGGGTGTGGCTACACCCCTGTCGCTATGCCAACAACACTACCGCAACAGCACTATCTCCCCTGCCAGTGAGTCCTTCCACATCGACCCCCACGTCGAAACAGGTAGAGCCAGCCATCCACCTGCACCTACCCCCTCTCAGCACTAACACCCTTCCAAACTACACTCTCTCAGCACTAACACCCTGCCAAACTACCCCCTCTCAGCACTGACACCCTGCCAAACTACATGTATAAGGGCTGTGTGTGTTCATTCTGATAGAGAACATGCATGTATAAGGGTTATGTGTGTTCTGATAGAGTACATGCATGTATAAGGGCTGTGTGTGTTCATTCTGATAGAGTACATGCATGTATAAGGGTTGTGTGTGTTCATTCTGATAGAGTACATGCATGTATAAGGGTTTTGTGTGTTCTGATAGAGTACATGCATGTATAAGGGCTGTGTGTGTTCATTCTGATAGAGTACATGCATGTATAAGGGTTTTGTGTGTTCATTCTGATAGAGTACATGCATGTATAAGGGTTTTGTGTGTTCTGATAGAGTACATGCATGTATAAGGGTTTTGTGTGTTCATTCTGATAGAGTGCATGCATGTATAAGGGCTGTGTGTGTTCATTCTGATAGAGTGCATGGATATTTACCCAGTCCAGCCTCTGACAAACACTCTGAAGGCAAGACAGCAGCTCAACTTCACTCTGGATTTTAAGAGGTGCTTTTTTTCCCTGTCGATATCCACCTATCATTTAGACCTACCGCTCTGCATTGATCAAAGAATCTCTTCAAGAACTTTCTCACATTCTGTAAATTTTCTTTTGCACTTTCCTTTCTCCTGTTTGTATTACACACTTTTTCACGCCTGGGTGTCTCTCGTCAGGCTGGTCTGTGTGAATGTTTACATCAAGCTGAAGGCCATAAACCTGCAGACAGTGAGACACCAGGAGCTGCCCGACTGCTACGTGTTCTCTATCACTGTGAGTCCATTTTATATCAGGGCCATTAGTAAAGATCGCTTAACAGAGTTGTGAAACTAACTGCATTATTTATTTATCTGTTTCCCTCTCTTCCTATCTCTCTCCCACTTCCCTTCTTTTCCTCTCTCTTTGACTTATGTTCTTCCTCTCTTCCTTCCCCCCCCCATGTTCAGATCAGCTTCGGTAACAAAGCCCACAGTGGTCAGCTGAGCGTCACATTGGCTAACGACGTGGGAATTAACGAGTGCTCGGACTGGAGCGTGTCTGGAGGGCGTGAGTGCTCACGCCTGACCTCTCTCTGACCTCTCTCTGACCTCTCTCAGTTCTGGTTCTGATTCAGCTGCCCTGGTCTGGCATACGAGCATGCGTTCTGGATGGGCACTATGATATCATTGCTCATACAGCGTTTCCTAATTTTGCTCTTTATTTTCTCCTGTTTTGTGATTTGAAAATAAATGTTTCTCATGAGAGGACAGCTCGTGCCTGGCCTTGACGATTCTGCCTTGCAGCGACATGTAACTCAATAGTTATGTTTTAATGTTTCGACATCTTTCTCAAAGCAGACCTATATTAAATCTTCAGGTTTACAGTCCCGTTGTTCAGCACTGAGTAGTTCGATGTCTTATGAATGTCTCAGAAGTGTGATGTTACAGATTTTGCGCTAACGTGCTAACGTGCGCGGTTCCTCTCCAGCGGGTAAGAACATCCATGAGCTGCTGCTGTTGGACGGGCTCGTCATCCTGGCGTGTGTGGCCTCGCTGGCGCTGTGCGCCAGGTCCGTCAGCAGCGGGATTAAGCTGCAGTCTGTGAGTGACGCTAACGCTAGGGTCTCAGTCATGACCGAGCTGTGAGTTAGCGGAATAGTCTCAGTCATGACTCTGCTGTGAGTTAGCGGAATAGTCTCAGTCATGACTCTACTGTGAGTTAGCGGTGTAGTCTGAGTAATGACCGAGCTGTGAGTTAGCAGTATGGTCTTAGTAATGACTGTGCTGTGAGTTAGCAGTATGGTCTGAGTAATGACTGTGCTGTGAGTTAGCAGTATGGTCTGAGTAATGACTGTGCTGTGAGTTAGTGGTATAGTCTGAAGTCATGTCTACATACTATGATGTTACTACTGACATTTTGAAATGTTATATGTGTTATGTTTACTTGTCTATGAACATGTACACGTGATATGCATCTCTTTCTTTGTTTCATTCCAATTTGCCTTTTTGTCATTCAGGAATATGCTGTGTTTTTCCAAACTCTGCATGGCAAAAAGGTGTCCTGGTCAGACAGGATGGAGTTTGTGAATGGCTGGTACATCCTCATCATCCTCAGCGACTCCTTAACCATCGCTGGCTCTATTCTCAAAATGGAGATCCAGACCAAGGTCAGGTTAAAGGCACTGCACACCAACTGCCACCAGTCCTGAGAACACTGCCTTATTGCCAATGTTACATTCACCTGAAATGGATGAATTTAACCATTAAAATGTCACCATTGCTTTTATTCCAGAATCTGACTAATTACGACATCTGCAGCCTCTTCCTGGGAACGGCGACAATGCTGGTGTGGGTCGGCCTTCTCCGCTATCTGGGGTTTTTCCAGAAATACAATGTGAGAAAATTTCTCTAAGATTGGACGACCTCATATACAGAATAAGACGTGTGAGCTCTGAGCTGAAGAAAGGTCCCGCTCATTCCCGCAGATTCTCATCCTCACCATGAGGGCGGCCTTCCCTCACGTGGTCCAGTTCTGCTGCTGTGCTACCATCATCTACCTGGGCTACTGTTTCTGCGGGTGGATTGTTCTGGGACCTCACCACAAGAAAGTGAGTCTCCTCTGGTCTCTCTTACCACAAGAAAGTGAGTGTCCTGCTGGCCTCTCTTACCACAAGAAAGTGGGTGTCCTGCTGGTCTCTCTTAGCACAAGAAAGTGAGCCTCCTGCTGGTCTCTCTCTGCACTGGATAGTGAGTGTCACGCTTGTCTTTCTCAGCACAGGATAGTGAGTCTCATGTTGGTATCTCTCTGCACAGGATAGTGAGTGTCATGTTGGTCTCTCTCTGCACAGGATAGTGAGTGTCATGTTGGTCTCTCTCTGCACAGGATAGTGAGTGTCATGTTGGTCTCTCTGCACAGGATAGTGAGTGTCATGTTGGTCTCTCTCTGCACAGGATAGTGAGTGTCATGTTGGTCTCTCTCTGCACAGGATAGTGAGTGTCATGTTGGTCTCTCTACACAGGATAGTGAGTGTCATGTTGGTCTCTCTGCACAGGATAGTGAGTGTCATGTTGGTCTCTCTGCACAGGATAGTGAGTGTCATGTTGGTCTCTCTCTGCACAGGATAGTGAGTGTCATGTTGGTCTCTCTCTGCACAGGATAGTGAGTGTCATGTTGGTCTCTCTGCATAGGATAGTGAGTGTCATGTATATGTATTTTATGTAGAGTGTGCAGTAGTGTGTTTGTGTGTTTCCTCTCCAGTTCCAGACGCTGAACACGGTGTCGGAGTGCCTGTTCTCCCTCATTAACGGGGACGACATTTTCCACACCTTCAGGCAGCTGCGGCAGAAGGGCTGGCTGGTGTGGCTCTTCAGCAGGGTGTACCTGTACTCCTTCACCTCACTCTTCATCTACATGGTCATCAGCCTCTTCATCGCCCTTTTCACAGACACATACGAGACCATTAAGGTGTGTGTGTGTGTGTGTGTGTGTGTGTGTGTGTGTGTGTGTGTGTGAGTGTGTGTGTATGTGTGTGTGTAGGTGAATGTGTGTGAGTGTGTGTGTGTGTGTGTATGTGTGTGTAGGTGAATGTGTGTGTGTGTGTGTGTGAGTGTGTGTGTGTGAGTGTGTGTGTAGGTGAATGTGTGTGAGTGTGTGTGTGTGTGTATGTGTGTGTGTGTGAGTGTGTGTGTGTGTGTGTGAGCGCCTGTGTGTGTGTGTGTGAGTGTGTGTGTGTTTGTGTGTGTGTGTGTGAGTGTGTGAGTGTGTGTTTGTGAGCACCTGTGTGTGTGTGTGTGAGTGTGTGTGTGTTTGGTAGGTGTGGGTTGAGTGAGTGGTTTTAGAGCACTGGTTGATGGTGCCTCACTCGATGTGTATCCAGCAGCAGCAGCAGTGGTTCACAGTCAAACTGCAGGGCCTTATAGCAGATGAGACCCCAGCTCCAGCAGGTACAAGGCCACGCCCGACCCAGACAGGTACAAGGCCAAGCCCGACCCAGACAGGTACAAGGCCACGCCCGACCCGACAGGTCAGCAGTCCTCTCATGGTTCCTGCTGGCTCTGTGAGTTTCATGCTGTGGTTCTATGCGTCTGGTGCTGGTTCTGTGTCACTGGTACTGTGGTGCTGGTTCTATGGAAATATTTCATGTTTTTTTAAGTTATTCAAGGGTATAATTCAATTATAAAATATTTAAATTATTATTTCAGAAAATTGAAAATCATTTTTTCAAAGCTCAGGAAGTGAAATATTTAAAGTAAGCAGGTTTAGTAATTGTGTTTGAGATGTTTCACTGCCACAGCTGTGCACATTTCACATGGGAAAAGCGTTCCTGAAAGATGTGTGGTGTTTATGAGTATTTATTTTGACTGTGCTCTCCACAGCGCTGATGAAAAAGGTGTGGGGTGCTAGAAGAGGATTGAAAGAAGCCCCACTGCCTGTGACCGAGCGGGGCTAATGACACATTCGCACAAGCGACACACTCACATGTCCAGCTCCATCCAGCTCCGTCCAGCTCCATCCAGCTCCATCCAGCTCCATCCAGCTCCGTCCAGCTCCGTCCAGCTCCGTCCAGCTCCGTCCAGCTCCGTCCAGCTCCATCCAGCTCCATCCAGCTCCATCCAGCTCCGTCCAGCTCCATCCAGCTCCATCCAGCTCCATCCAGCAAATTCAGAAGCTCTTTAAAAAAGGAAAAAAAAAAAAAACTTACATATTACATATAAAGATGCATAATGTATTTAATAAAATATGGAAAAACTTAAGACTTTGTGGATGTCAAAATTAAGAATAAATCTTTAATTAATCGTGTCGCATAGGATAAATGCATCTGGTAAATAAAATGTAATGAAATGTAACCTTTAGTTTGGTGCTTGGAACCAGTCCTGTTGTCCTTCCATATACTTTTATAAATAATGTATATTATTATTATTATTATTATTATTATTATAATATCAGAAACGGCTATTTGTTTTACTATTGTGGCCTATACCCTAACTGTACAGTGTTTTGGGTATTGGAACAGGAAGGAAAGAAGGACTATCGCGTGTTTCAGACCTCTGTTTATGTAGACAACAGCAGATTAGAAACTGAATGTTCATCCTACTGTCACAGCACCACCAAGTGTCTGATCTGCGGCGCGTGGGTGGGCTCGGGCTCTTCCCAACATCTTGGCGCTTCACAACACAATCTTGAGCTGTATACGTGCTGTGATTGGTCGGAGTAACGTGAGCGTTTGCGAAAAGATGTCTTAAAATATGATTGGCTGGACTAGACTCAGTGAAAAAAAAACCTATCTGTGGATTTATTTGCAAATCGTGCGGCGAGGATTGTCTGAAAAATCCGCAAATAAATGAAAGCGTCTGGCGACGCACAAATGTGAACCCGTTGTATTTATTTGTGGATCGGCTACATTTATTCGTGGATCAGTTACATTTGTTTGTAGATCACCAGCGTTTATTTATGGATCCGCTACATTTATATGTAGAACAGTCACATTTATTTATTTTTGAGCCAATAATACGCCCATATGCGAATTAGACGACTTCGTCAGAGGAGACAGGCGATGTCGGCATGACGCATGCGCACCAGTGACCTGCGCGAGCGTTGGGAAACCGGAAGCTTTGTAATCTGGTCAACTGGTCGTTTGTCTTTATCGTTTGTCACATTTAAGCGGTCAACGAAGACCTACGTCGAAATGTCTAGCTCATCAAACCTCGTTGTCATGAAGAAAATGGTCCAGCAGCTACGTTTCGAAGCGAGTATCAACAGAGTTAAGGTATGGGGCACGCCAGCTAAATTTCAACTAGTTAGCTACGTTAACGTTAGCTTGGGCGTGGAGACCAAACCAACCGCAAGAATGTCCATATATCCTGTGTGAGCCGCCCTTTACTTGAATGTGGTTCAGTAGCCAACTGTGTTCTTTTGTTTCGGTAAAGTTTGAGTCCAGCAGCTAAGTGGAGCTGGAACGGCTAACTTTTTCCTAGCTGTAGCCTCATGTATGTTGTTGGTTTTTCGGGAGCCAGATTAGCTTGCTAGCCAACGAGTGGATAACCATTAGCCGTCTTACAAAGTTAGCCTAGGGAAACACCAATATTGTATCGGCGATATAACGTTTAGCTTTGAGTTTTGCAGGCTAGACAACTATCTACAGTTAACAATTTATTTTTAACTTTACTGCTCAAGTGCGATGCCTTTGTTAAATCATGTTAGGTTAGCCATCTTGCTAGGTGAGCGGATAAATGTGGTAACTAGATCTACATTGTTGTCTGTTTAGATAGTCTAAAGCGCCTCCCAAATTAATGTAACCTCTGGTAGTAAGTGATGACTATTTTGTTTTCTGCTCAGCTAGCTAACTTTACCAGAATTATGGCAGCATTTTTCTGGATGTAATTGCGGTGTAGCCTTCGCTGAAACTGATATATGGGTTATTTGTTGTCTGAAACGGTAATGTAGAATGTTGTTGGTGGTTAGCGGCTTTACGGCTGCCAGGCTTATTTAAATACGGGAGACGGCATTTCTCGATGAAGAGCCAAAAGCCATGACGTTGGTTGGTAAGGTAAAGCAACTTGACCAAACCTCTCCTTATTTTGTTACACGAAAATAGAACAGCGTATATTGGGGGATTCTACACAGAATTAAGCATTTATAATCGTAAAAAAAATGTATATTTCCTGTAGAACATGCGTTGCGTCAGTGAAAAGTCACCTAATGCTGAAAATGTGACGCTAATATCTAATTGGTTCTGAAGTACAGAAAGAAATGCGTTACATTTTTACATCCGTGGTCTTGGCTCGCTGTAGTACAGTATGGTATTTTAGGAACGGAGGGAAAACTACAAACTGGCTTCTTGGAACGAGCTGCTCATTAAGGAAGTGTGGACACTCCGTTATGACTCAACTTTCCATCTTTTTCTCATTGTGTTTTTGTAACGATCTGAGGTAAATGGAAATTAGCCGATTTTTCAATCCCACGAATCTGCGTAAAATCAGTGGTGTAAAACCTGAAAACAAAGCTATCACCAGCATCCTGCGGTATACCCTTAATAAATACTGCTGTGGGAAGCGGTGTGTTTGGAGTGTGAGGTTGAGTTTGAGTGGCACACCCTTAAATTCTGATAGTACTACATATTCAGTTAATTAGTTTTCAGTCTGCTGCAGCTTTTGTACACATTTTCATTTGATGCTGGCTGTATTTGTCTTGCTGTGTTTTACTCCATGTAAAAAAGGGTTACTGGCGGTTTTTACAAATACTGTGTAAATTTGTGCATTTCAGCTTATTTCCATTTGTTTCTCTTGCCAAAGTTAAGTCCTGAACTTATTAACAGTGCAGTTTTACAGCTAAACTGAATCCCTTTTTGTTGCTATTCTTTGTTTTGGGAATGTAGGAATTCAAAGCATAGGTGAAGTACATGCGCAGGTAATATGGTCAGGTAATGTGCAGGCGCAGATAATGTTTGTGTGTGTTAGTGCTGGTTAGCATTGGTTCTAATGCAGTCAGCATCATTATATACAGAAGGGTGACAAGTTAAAGGAAAAACCAACGGAAAGCGTCTTGGCGAGGTGTTGGGTCACCACGAGCTGCCAGAACAGCTTCAATGTGCTTTGGCATAGATTCTATCCCTGGGACTCTACTGGAGGGATGGAACATCGTTCTTCCAAAAGATACCACCTCATTTGAGGTTTTGATGATTGTGGTGGAGAGCGCTGTCTAACACGTTGGTCCAAAATCTCCCATAGGTGTTCTCTCTGCAGGAGTCTCAGATGTGTAATGTTGTGTTTTTGGCACCCCCTGCAGGTTTCTCAGGCAGCTGCAGACCTGCAGCAGTTCTGCCTCCAGAATGCAGGGCAGGACCCCCTGCTGACAGGCGTTTCCTCCAGCACCAACCCCTTCCGACCACAGCGGGTCTGCGCCTTCCTGTGACCTGTCCTGTCCAGCCTACGGTAAGCTCCAACCCGCTCTGTCCCCTACCCCCGTGAGCTCTGGAGCTCCAACCCGCTCTGTCCCCTACCCCCGTGAGCTCTGGAGCTCCAACCCGCTCTGTCCCCTACCCGCGTGAGCTCTGGAGCTCCAACCCGCTCTGTCCCCTACCCCCGTGAGCTCTGGAGCTCCAACCCACTCTGTCCCCTACCCCCGTGAGCTCTGGAGCTCCAACCCGCTCTGTCCCCTACCCGCGTGCGCTCTGGAGCTCCAACCCGCTCTGTCCCCTACCCGCGTGCGCTCTGGCCTGTTAGCTGGGGTATTGTGGGAAACGGCGTGTTCACTAATCTAGGTTGTGTAAGTCGCCCTGGATATGAGCGTCTGCTAAATGCCTGTAATGTAATGTATCTGCATTTTACTGATGGTTTCTGGTACATTCCAGGGTCCCTTACAGAGAGAGGGCCTGAGCAGCTTTCCCAGAGGAACATGGTGCTCACTCAGGTTATTGAGATGAAAAGAATGACACGTTTCCTGGATCAGGCCAGCTAGGTGAAGCACACATTTACAGTTTGTGTGTGCAATCTGGTGCCGTCGGCATCACTCTCCATCCCTCCAATGAAAATCCTCCCTGCTCTTAACTTCCTGCTCCCATTGGCTGATGACCCATAGCTTCTGTGTTCTGATCACAAGCTCCTCCTATGATAGCCAGGCTGTTGAACGTGTCCTCGCCCACTTAACCCGACTGGCCCAATAAGGGCCAAGGGGGCCGAAGGTGCGAGTGGAGCGCGGCCGGAGCCAGGAAGTGGCCGTGGAAGGGGCAGGAAATGGCGGCGGTGTGGGTAGCTTGGCTGTGGAGCCACAGCGAATGAGCACCTGGACAGGTGAGATCAGGACTCAGTGTGTCTCCCTCTCATTCTGCAGGAGTGCGCGTCGCCGGGGGCGACACTGGACGCGGCGGGGCGCCTGGATGCTTCCGGAAGAAACGGACACAACATGAGCCACAGTTTGCTTTACCTCAGAACTGCCCTTAACTGCTCCTAACTGCCCCTTTCACACCCCGCTGGTAAATCTCTAATGACTCCATACAGTGTGACCCCCTGTCCCTATAGGAACCACTGGTGTACCTGTGAAGAGCCATGGCTTGTGTGTGTGTGCGTGCGTGTGTGTGTGTGTTGAGGGGTACACTGTTAGAATAAACACATTTATTGTGCCTTTTTTTACGAACTCTGAACTGTCAGCTCTCAATACTTTTATAGAGTGGAATAAAAAGCCTTTTGCAGTCTTTATATGCCTGAGTTTCATTCACTAGCGCACTGGAGAGGTCTGGCAGGGTCAAAGCGTTTCATCACCACAAAACCCATTTACTGCTTATGAGGGAGAAGGAGTGTAAATGCAGTTAGCAGTTAAAAAGGGGGAAGAGTGAGTCAGGGTGGAATTGTCTCTTTTTTTAAAAGGCATGGGGGCAGCCCAACATGGCCAACAGTCACATGACACTTGAGCTGATGTGGTTTCTACCCACAGAAAGGAAAGGGTATGGATGAGACACACAGCACCCAGGCACAGCTGGAGAAATATCCGGAACCTTTATTTACAAATGTCAGTCTTGAGCTGGGTCCTGAAAGCCCACATTCTGAGCCCCGGGTGGGCCTGGGGCCGGACGGCCCATTCGCACACACACCCCGCCCTCGGTTCGGGTTTACTCATAGCTCACACTAGACACCCTGATTTAAAGGGTGAATGCCACGGCTGTACCCCTAAACGTAACGGGGAACACAACACTCCCTCCTATCAGCCTGGAACGGGGGCCAGGATTACCGGAGAAACCCAAGAATGGCTTTTTACTCCAGTCCATGTTCCACATTTGGGACGGTTCTGGGTTTACCTCAGCGCAGTTCTCCAGCTAACTCTGTAATCCAGTTCATGTATAGATAGACCACAGTAAAAGGTCCCATGTAAGAACACAAGCACAGTCCCCAGCTGTCATTCAGGCGCTCACCAAACTTAAACTCCAGTCCTGGAGGACAGCAGTGTCTGCAGGTTTAACTCCAGTCCTGGAGGGGGCGCTGTGACTGCAGGTTTTTATGGTTTCCTTTCAGTCAGCAACCATTTTACGCTTTGGAAAAATTGCGTGCACATTTTGGCCAAATCTCAATGACTTACTATGTAAGCTTCAGCACTTAAATCACTGATCTTCATTCTTAGTCCTGGGGGGGCTGCAGGTTTTTGTTTTTGCTTAATATAAGAAACCATTTCAGACCCAGAAAACCAGGTGAGGTGGGTTAACTTGGTGATCGACTGCTTTAATGGATTAATTGGATTAAAGTGTAGAGTTACAGCAGAAACCAGCAGACCCTGCGGCCCCCCAGCACCAGGGCTGGGGACCGAAGCAGACCCTGCGGCCCCCCAGGACCAGGAATGAAGACCAGTGACTTGAGCGCTGCAACACAGGGAAAATCCGCATCCACCGCGCCCCTCCTGGACCAGGGTCCTACAGCTCTGCTCTTGACGAGGTGAGATTAGCTCAGCTAGTTCTGAGGGCGGTCCGTGAGCCAGTTCGGTGTTCTGACTTATCGTCTCATGACCCCCCCCCCCCCCCTTGCCCTGCCCTGCTCCGCCCCGCCCCGCCCCGTCCCATCCTGTCCTTCCCCTTGAGCTCCTCCCAAAAGGCATGGCCCTCCTATACTGCCGAACCGAGCCACCAGTGGCGGTGTGAGCCGGGCAGCCGCAAGGCTACGGTGTCCCACCTGTGCCAAAAAACATGGGGAATAACTTCAGCCCCATAGGAACGAACCAGGAGCCACCCTGCAGATTATGGACTTCATGCTTACTTTTTAGCAATATTCAAATATTCTACTTTCATAACGACGGTAGACTTTGTTCTGGAACATGGTCAGGGCTGAGCAGGTTTGTCTTTCTCGCGTCCGACCAGGTCCGTTGAACAGGCAGGTTCCGGTTTGCTCTGGTTCTGCTCTTGGCTTCAGTGGCACATTCAGAATGTGCTCGTCTGGAGTTCCTTGAGTCCGTCACTGAGGAAACGCACCTTTGTGCGTTCGATTCCTAAGGGAACGTCCATGCGTGGGTCCGTCCAGGAACTCGGCGGGATTGAATAACAGTGCCCCCCCATGTGGCTGAAATAATGAACTGCAGGCCCAGCTGCTCCACAGAGCAGGAGCCTGCTCGTAGCTCCGCCCCTGCTGGCCTGCGGGGGGCGCTACGCCGTGCCGCTCTTCAGGTGCTGCGTCTGCAGCAGCTTCACGTGGAACTCGTAGATCTTCAGGGCGGGGCCCAGCTTGATTGACAGCCCAGTAAGAACATCGTTCCGGGTCATCAGTAGTAGGGATTTTCCATCGATTTCCTGCAGGAAACAGTCCTCTCATCACGTAAATAACATCACTAATGAAAACACAGCTCTCTCATCACGTAAATAACACCACTAATGAAAACACAGCTCTCTCATCACCTAAATAACATCACTAATGAAAACACAGCTCTCTCATCACCTAAATAACATCACTAATGAAAACACAGCTCTCTCATCACGTAAATAACATCACTAATGAAAACACAGCTCTCTCATCACGTAAATAACATCACCTAATAAATTGAAAGTTTATATAATAACTAATTGATCATTGTAAAAGTACTTAATTATTACTGTCACATTGATCATTGGTATGTAATAAATCTACCATTGTATATGCATGTAATAACCTTTATTGATGTCTATATAGTTATTGTTATGTACTTTTTCCAATACAGGAAACAAAGTGCTTCACAATAGGTGATACAAAACACAGAAACAAATAAAAATAATAAAATAAAAATTTAAAAATAAATAAATAAAAATAAAATAAAAAATCACCCAATAAATGCTTTATTAATTGTTTATTAATTGATTGTCATTAGAATAGTCCCAGTGTGAAGCCAGTGAGAGACATCTGGATTCAGGTACTTGGCTGATGCTCTTACAGCGACTTCACCGACTAAATCCACGAGTGTTTACTGCATTACTTCAGTGTACAGCGACTGTGCCTATGCTCGGAAACAAACCTGCAACCTCTGTGATACAAGCCCAGTTCCCTAACCGCTGCACAATAGGGCAGCATGTCGGAGTTGCGACGTGCAGGTGTAGCTGTGCAGGTGTAAGTCTGCAGGTGCAGGTATAGGTGTCGGTGAGTAGATGTGCAGGTGTAGGTGTTGGTGAGTAGATGTACAGGTGTAGGCGTAAGTCTGCAGGTGTAGGTGAGTAGATGTGCAGGTGTAGATGAGTAGATGTGTAGGTGTTGGTGAGTAGATGTGCAGGAGTAGATGTGCAGGTGTAGGTGTAGGTGAGTAGATGTGCAGGTGTAGGTGAGTAGATATGCAGGTGTAGGTGAGTAGATGTTCAGGTGTAGGTTGTGCAGGTGTAGGTGAGTAGATGTGCAGGTGTAGGTGAGTAGATGTGCAGGTGTAGGTGAGTAGATGTGCAGGTGTAGGTTGTGCAGGTGTAGGTGAGTAGATGTGCAGGTGTAGGTTGTGCAGGTGTAGGTGAGTAGATGTTCAGGTGTAGGTTGTGCAGGTGTAGGTGAGTAGATGTGCAGGTGTAGGTTGTGCAGGTGTAGGTGAGTTGATGTGCAGGTGTAGGTGTGGGGTTACCTGGTCCTGGAAGGCGGAGGCCTGCTCCTGAAAGCCAGCGGCTCTGAAATACTCCACCACATCCGCCACTGCCCAGTGGGCGGGGTCAGGAGGCTGGCCATTCTCCACCGCTGGGAGCGGCACAGGCACGAGGCCAGCCAAGTACAGATGGAAAAGGCATCATCAAATCATCCATTACCATTATTAGATATATTTAATATGGTAAAAGTTGTACATAAATGCAGTCATTATACTTATTAATGATTATTATTATATGATTATTGTCATGGGTTATTATAGCTTATTTGATTATTGTTAGGTTATAAATGTGTTTATTATTATTATATGCTGTTAGAATATTATTATGATGATTATCATGATTATTGGCATGCTTATTAATATGCTTATTATTATGATTATTGTTGTGGTTATTAATGTGTGTTTGTTATATATTTATTATATGAGATTATCATGATGATGCTTATTAATCTGTTTATTAATATGTTTGTTATTAGGGTATTATTGTGATTATTATTATGATTGTTGTGGTTATGAGTATGCTTGTATGATGATGATTATGATGATGATTATGATTATTGTCATGTTATTAATATGCTTATTATTATGATTATTATTGTGGTTATTAATATGCTTATTGTTATGATGGTTATTATTGTGGTTATGACTATGCTTATGATGATGATGATTATTATGATGTTATGGAGTTATGCAGTTTAATATGCTTTATCAGTTTCATTGGTCTCATAAACTAGGAGAGAAAGGTGAGAGGGTTAGCATATGCTAGATGATGATGAATTATAGAATTATGTCCGAAACAAGAGTCGTTGAACACTCACCTTCCTCCCCTTCTCTCTCCCCTCCTCTCCTCCACTCCTCCAACTAAAGAAACTAAGAAGTCCCACTCTACGCTCACTCCTCTCTCTCTCTCCATACTAAAAGAAACTACAGAACTGTCCCCACACAAATCCTACCGCTTCACTCTCCCTCCCTCTCCCTCTCCCTCTCCCCCTCTCCCTCTCTCTCTCTCTCCCTCTCCCTCTCTCTCTCTCAGACTAAAGAAACTACAGAACTGTCCCCACACAAATCCTACCGCTTCACTCTCCCTCCCTCTCTCTCTCTCAGACTAAAGAAACTACAGAACTGTCCCCACACAAATCCTACCGCTTCACTCTCCCTCCCTCTCTCTCTCTCTCTCTCCCTCTCTCTCTCTCAGACTAAAGAAACTACAGAACTGTCCCCACACAAATCCTACCGCTTCACTCTCCCTCCCTCTCTCCCCCTCTCTCTCTCTCTCTCTCCTCTCCCTTCCCCCTCCTCTCTCCCTCTCTCAGACTAAAGAAACTACAGAATGTCCACATAAATCTACCGCTCCTTCCCCTCCTCTCTCCCCCCCTCACTTCTCTCCCAGACTAAGAAACTTCAGAACTGTCCGCACCAACCCACCGTCACTTAGGGATGAGAGTGATGAGAGACAGAGATGAGAGATAACAGAGCCTCCCCTTCTCTCCTCCCCCTCTCTTGTCTCCTCCCCTGCTTTCTTTATGCCTGTCTCTCAACCCTCCTCCTCCTCTCTCTTCAGGACAGAAAAGATAATGGCAAAGAAAGATCAACTGAATAAAATTAAGGCGCCATCCTGCACACATTCATTACTTTGACCCAACCACCTACAGCAGATTAGCCTAACCCAGCACTGACTTTAGAGCTTTATAGAGAGCGGATGAGCCTAACCCAGCACTGACTTTAGAGCTTTATAGAGAGCGGATGAGCCTAACCCAGCACTGACTTTAGAGCTTTATAGAGAGCGGATGAGCCTAACCCAGCACTGACTTTAGAGCTTTATAGAGAGTGGATGAGCCTAACCCAGCACTGACTTTAGAGCTTTATAGAGAGCGGATGAGCCTAACCCAGCACTGACTTTAGAGCTTTATAGAGTGGATGGGCCTAACCCAGCACTGACTTTAGAGCTTTATAGAGAGTGGATGGGCCTAACCCAGCAGTGCCTTCAGAGCTCTATACAGAGAGGATGGGCTGCAGAGGGAATGGCTCAATCCGATTATAAAACCTGAAACACATTGAGTTTCTTTTCTTGTTTCGGTCATAATATTGGTCATCTTGGAGTTCAGGGCAACGCAGAACAACTCCCAGGGGAGAGAGGGGACCCCATTATCACTAATAACATCTTTGCTGGGATTTGGCACTTTTCATACTTTTTCACAGAAAGAAAGCTCAGTGTGATTTCACAGTTTCTTTAAATAGGTTTCCACAGTGTCCACGGCCAGTTGCTTAGCAACATAAAGGATCTGTGCCTAGCATAGCATTGCAGTAGTAGAAATCATTGAATGTGAATTTTAAAAAAAATCATATACCACAGTAATGCAGACACCTACACACTGTAATATAGACTGGAACATACATTACACAGCTAGACAGTTCAACACTGTATCACAATAACACGCTACAACATACATTTGCACGTAAAATATAATACGCTCTAATGTAGGCTACACTAGAATTTACTGTAACATACATTCACAAGGTGTAATGGAGAGCAGTGTTAACTGCAGTACTGTCCGATTATCTACACTGTAATAGAATGTCACACTCGTTGTCACTCTGCTTTAAAGACGCTGGAACCTTTGGTCACAGAAGGAGTGGTATTGTGTATTAGGTGTATTATTTTGTATTGTGTATATGGGTATTGTGTCGCCTGTTGAGGTCAGATGAGGTAAATTGTGGTTAAAAAAAAAATCTCCTCGCGTGGCACTCGTGGATACCCACCATGTCCTCGCGGTCCGCTCGAATTTGTCGCGTGGGGGCGTCAGCGTCAGAACGTTCGGGAACGGTGCCGGGACCCTCAGAATCATCGCTCTGTCACCGGCGTCGCCGGTCATTTTGACTGCCCAACGGCCGAACTGAATTCAGCGAACTTGCATCAGACAAAACCAACAGGGCTATACCGCAAAAGGATTCATCTTTCACTTATAAACAATTTAAAAATGTAAAATACAGTGTGCCAACCGAATCGTTCCATCGTGTTTCTAACCAACCAACATCCAGCCATTAGATGAAGTACTTCATCTGAAGTTAAATTCAACATCCAGCATCACAAACGTAAAAGTATGTTCAAGGCAAAACATCCACAAAGCCAAACACAAAATTCATCCAATGGGCTACCAAAAGATTTCGCGTAAAATTAAATTTAACAAGAATACACAGACTTCCCAAATATAAAAAATGTCAAAGTTACTCGTTTTCCATACGTGTCATTGGTAGGCAGGACTCAAAAGACAATGTCCTTGAGTTAAAATATATCAGTAAAAATCTGGAGCCTTGCACTGATGCACGCGCAGTTACCTAACCGTCGGAAATAGGAAAAACACACTTATGTAAAAGCACGATCAACCTACGGCACACTGAGCTCAGACTAACAAGCACCCCACACAACAACCCGCACAGGAACACACCGTTTGACACTGTGCATTTAATAAAGACACTTTTAACATATAAAAAATGACGCTTTACGTAAGGGATGTGTTAATTTCATGTTCAAAACACTTCTTTAAAGCTCCTGGGGTCGAGGGCGAAGGACTTTCATGACACTGACTTCAGTATAGTGTTCACTTCGGAACTGCACGCTAACCTAGGAGCAATGTTATTCAAACGATTTATAAAAATGGTTCTCTGGCAGACTGACCCTTTGATGGTGGAAGATGGTTAAGCGAGAAGTTTACTGCTTTCTTTTATTCAATTTACCATGGAAACTCAATCTGTCAGAATGAGCCAGGAATGGTGGCGAACGACATCAAATAGTAGCCTGCTACTAATGTTGTTATTATATTTATTTTACAGTCTTTGTCGTCTTTAGAAGCGTCTTAAAGTCTTCGTGATGCTCAGGAAAAATGTTCATCAAGATTGTCTCATACCAATAATTCTCACAAAATATTCCAAACGGTTTGCGCTTTTGGCGACTTGTCAAATACGAGGAAAATGCGGAATTAAGACGGAATAAGAAATCGATTAATTCAAATGACAAAATGATAAAAACCACTTAAAATGTAAGTGTATTTCGAATTAGCTGGTATTAAAAAATAAATTAAAATCAGATGACGTTATTAAAAGTGTAGGCTACTCCTAGAATGTCATCTAATCTAGGGGGTTGGTAGGCTAGGCTACTCTACCTTACTATTTAATAAGAATACGGAAAGTTAAAGAAACAAAACTGCGGAAAGCCAAGCTTGCTTAAAAACAAAAACAAAAAACAGCTACTACTTCAAATTGTTGGATATGATTCCTGTGGATTAAATTTTGGGACTCCTTTATAGGAACATAATACTTGCATGGCAAAGCATCTAATTCGCTCATTGTCCAGCGCCTTCATACGTTTTCAATACAACGAGCCCCAGCATGGGGCTTCCATCATTTCGCAACTATCCATATCTAGTATTTGACATTCGCCCAGCTAGCCAGCTAGGTGATTCATGATGGATTAAGCTATAAATTCGACAAATCAAGGACTGACACACATAGATAATTTAACACTGCCTCAAAAAAATAATACGCAAATTGTTGACTTTCATTCTTTGAGCAAATATATATTTAGCGGCAAGCTACTTACCTTATTTTCTGATTAATGCAGCCTGCTTGCTAAATTCTACGAAAAGCTTCCTCTCAGAACTCGCTGCAAACATTCCAACAAAAAGCATTTGTCGCAGCCAATCACACAACGGCTGTTCACTTGCAGTGGGTTATGGACACTGTAGTTCTGTAGATGCAAAGGAATCCTGTTCATGTCAAAACCACAGATAAAAAAGGATAGAAATGTGCTTTAAGGAATTGATTATGAAAAATGTATATCAGTGAAAAGACAGCAAAATACATAAACTAGACTTATGTTCAAAACTGAAAAAAAAATGTATAGAAATTGTTCAACAGAAAAATTTCAGTGAAAAACTAAAAAGCACGTAAGGCTTATGTCCAAAACATGAAAAAAGACAGAATTTAAAAAATGTTCTTTTATAAATCGACTGTATAGGAAATCATGTTAATTCAGCAACCATGGTGTGCTGGGTTAGGGCATGGGTTAATCCTTGATTCCTGATGATCCACAATTTTCACTAGTTGAATTAGGTTGAACCTGATTATTTTTCAACATAAATTTCTTTAAGCACATTTCAATACATTTTCCATATTTTTACACTCAAACAAAATGTTCACCATACATTTCTTCAAACACAGACATTTATTTTACTGTGGTTGTTAAATTAAAATGATTTCCTATATGACTGAATCACAAAAAATAAGACATAAGACTTTACTCATGTATTTTGCCATTTTCCACTGAAACATTTTTCATCCTAAATTTTAATTTTAAGACACATTTAATTAATTTTGTGTAACATGGTTGTAAAATTAAGATTTCCTGTCTATCTGAACGGAAAATATGTTACTGTTTTTAAACCAGGAAATAGCCTATAGTTTTATATTTATCATCAATGTCTTAAAACACATTTCTATTATTATATATCACTGAGGTTGTTAAATTAACTTGATTTCCTTTCCATCGGATAAAAAAATGGTTTTGCTTTTTTTTTTTTCACATTTTGGACATAAGACCATAATCTTATGTAGGTTACTGTTTTCCAATGAAAATTTATTTGTCAATAAATGTCTTAAAATACTGTGCTTGTTAAATTAACATACACGTGAATCAAAAATAACAAATAATTGTTTTGGGCAGAAGCCTATGTTCTCATATATTTAGCCCCTTTCTACTGTAAAACATTTTTCATCATAAATTGTACTTAAACCATACAGTGCATGGCCAAAGATATGTGGCTATTTCAGCCACACCCCCTGCTAAGAGGTGCATAATATCAGGCACACAGCCATGCAATCTCCACAGACAAACATTGGCAGTAGGATGGGTCGTACTGAAGAGCTCAGTGACTTTCAACGTGACAGTCATAGGATGCCACCCTTCGAACCAGTCACTCCATCAGATTTCTGCCCCGCTAGAGCAGCCCCACTAGAGCAGCCCCACTAGAGCAGCCCATAAGCAGCCCCACTAGAGAGCCATGAGCACCCTGCAGCCACTAGGCAGCCACTAGAGCAGCCCATGAGCGCCCCCACTAGAGAGCCCCTAGAGAGCCACTAAGCAGGCGTTCTGGAACATGAGGAGCAACAGCTTAGCACAGGCATTTGCCCATCATTTCACAGGATCAACATTTTCGAATTAATCTTAATGAATATTTAATGAATATTATTTCATCCATATAAACAGAAAGATCACGTGTAAAAGGACCCCTGAGTTGATAAATGGGGTTCTCAGTCCTGCAGCTCCACAGCGCTGAGGACGGAGAGTGCAGGTTTCTGGCGGTTCTGAAGCGGGGTGGGTCTCCCTGTCAGGGTCCGAGTGCACTTCAGAGCACAAGCTGCACGTTGAGCATCGTGTAACGTTACACTGCTCTTTCCATATTTACCTGCTCTGCAGATCTTCATGGGGCCAAACCACACTGCCACATGCACTGCTAATATAACGGCATCCTAATGAAATCTGCTAAAATATGGATCAAATGTGCGCACGGATAATCTAGGCGAAATTAACATTTTTGTGCACATGACAGCAAGACAGGGAACAGAGACCACTTGAAATTCTGAATTGTAAAAATCAGTGTTAAATATGTCAAATATGGTACAATCATCAGAACTTAGATGCAGAAGAACATGTGTTGTACGCAATTCCAGCCCCCCCCCCCCCAATCTAAATGAAAAACAAAAGACCAACATTTTCATACAAAGGGTTTTCTCTTCATTTATTAATGTGACGTATATATATAATTTTTATTACATAAAATCTGCTACAGCAAAGTATTTTATACTTCCCTTGCACACACAGGTAAATACGGAGGAGCACAGCGTCTCGTCAGTGTCAGCCTTCTAATGACTTTGTGCAAAATATCCAACAAACTAAAGACATGAAGAACTGATGACCCAGCCCACGGTTGGGATGTCAGAGGCTACAGGAGAGGAGGACTATAAAATCAATCACATCCATAGACAGCCTTGTCAGGGATCACCAGTACCATGGATATAAACTGATCCCAGAGCAGTCAGTACCATGGATATACACTGATCCCAGAGCAGTCCGTACCATGGATATACACTGTTTGCAGAGCAGCCAGTACCATGGATATAAACGGTTTGCCAAGCAGACAGTACCATGGATATAACCTGACCCCATAATGGTCAGTACCACAGATATAAACTGATCCCAGAGCAGCCGGTACCACAGATATAAATTGACCGCAGAGCAATCAGTTCCATGGATATAAACAGATCCCAGAATGGTCAGTACCATAGATGTAAACTGACCCAAGAGCAGTTCGTGCCTTGGCGATGTTCTGACACCAGTGCTGTCAATCTTTTAACCAAAATGTTAATGTCCCTGGGTTTCAAATCTTTCAGAGGAAGCAACAGCTATGCATTTTACCATTTAAAAATACTTTATAGACAGCATCTCTCTAATATGTGTATAAATAATAAAAACAAAAATGACGATCTTACGAAATAAGTTGAAAAGTGAATAACAGTAACAGACAGTCAGATTTTTGGAGATTTGGTTACAGAGGGTGTGTGAATGACACATCCCCGATGTCACGTTCACACACATACACAGACGGACACACACTCGCTGACATGCACATACATACATTCACACAACACGCAGACACACGTGTGGATGCACGCGCACGTGCACGTGAGCGCACACACACACGCGTGCACACACACCTGCAGACTGCAGCTACATTCGGGCATAAAAATATCAAATAAAGCAGGAGAGAAAGGAGTAATAAATGTTGGCTGAATATTGAAATGTGGCGGCTTTTTCTCAGAACTCAGCTTCAGCCTCTGAACCCCTATAGGAACTCAGCTTCAGCACTGAACCCCTAAAAGAACTCAGCTTCAGCACTGAACCCCTAAAGGAACTCAGCTTCAGCACTGAACCCCTAAAGGAACTCAGCTTCAGCACTGAACCCCCTAAAAGAACTCAGCTTCAGCACTGAACCCCTAAAGGAACTCAGCTTCAGCACTGACCCCCCTAAAAGAACTCAGCTTCAGCACTGAACCCCTAAAAGAACTCAGCTTCAGCACTGAACCCCTAAAGGAACTCAGCTTCAGCACTGACCCCCCTAAAAGAACTCAGCTTCAGCACTGAACCCCTAAAGGAACTCAGCTTCAGCCCCAGAACCCCTAAAGGAACTCAGCTTCCGCCCTGAACTCCTAAAGGAACTCTGCTTCAGCACTGAACCCCTAAAGGAACTCAGCTTCAGCCCCAGAACCCCTAAAGGAACTCTGTTTCAGCACTGAACCCCTAAAGGAACTCAGCTTCAGCACTGAACCCCTAAAGGAACTCAGCTTCTGCCCTGAACTCCTAAAGGAACTCTGCTTCAGTACTGAACTCCTAATGGAGAAGGAGATGAGGCTTCAGGTTCATCACCTTTTCCCAAAGCTAGCCTTCTTGCCCCAGTTAGGACCTGTTCTACTGACAACAAACCGCAAAGCAACCAGGTTCTCTACACTGCTTCGATTCCGCACGAACAGAGGTGAAGCGAAGAACACTTTTTTTTTTTTTTGCAGAATCCAGACGTTTCTTTTTTTGGTGGTGCCCCAGTAATGTTCTTCACATGACTGCGTTCTCACAGAGTGTTCATACGTGACTGAAAAGGTTCTGACTGAGGGGAGAAGAGAAGAAAAGCTGATGTAGGGATGCAGATTATGCACACCCACCACAGGTGGGGTTGAGCAGCAACACTCAGTCCTACAGGTATACAGGGAGGAGAAATGTGGAGGGAGTGGGGCTTAAAAACCCCCCCCAGGGGTCATCTTGCTTGGGGGGCTGGGCAGGCTCTTTGACAGAGAAAGATATGCACAAGCAACAAACTTCTACTTTTGAGAGATGCAAAAAAAAAAAAAAAAAAAAAAAAAAAGAAAAAAGTTGCCAATATTTCGATCTGGGCCAAGAGAAGGTGAAAAGAATTTATGTTGTAACAGACAAAAAAACCTCTGAGCTCTGAGTAACTAGAAGCTGACACCTCTCTCTCTCTCCTTCTCTCTCTTGTCCAGATTTTGCGGCTCTGGGACACCCCCGCTATGTGGCACTCACTCACATGGGGGGGCAGAGGGGCAAGGGGCTGTTCATATGGACAGTAGGAAGGGGGTGGGGAGTAAAATACAATAAAATGTGGAGACAGCAGGAGGGGTGGAGTTAGAAGTTTGTAATGTGGTGGAGCAGGGATGGAGCTGGAACAGGAGGGGAGTGGGGCTGGAGTAGGGGGAGTAATGTAATGGGGGAGTAATGTGTGAGTAATGTAACAAGGGAGTAATGTAATGGGGAGTAATGTAATAGGGGAGTAAGGTAATGGGGAGTAATGTAATAGGGGAGTAAGGTAATGGGAGAGTAATGTAATGGGGAGTAATGTAGCTGAGTGAGTGAGTGCTGCAGCAGAGCCAGAGGCTGCCCGTCTCTCGACCCGTACCCAGGGCCCAGGGGAATGAGGGGTCAGGGGTCAAGGGTCAGGGGTCGCTGCTAGAATATGAGGCTCTGGGCTTCCCCACGCTCTGCTGGATGTGCCCCGTCCCTGGCCTGCAGTCACCTGACTCTCCTCACACGCTAAAACTCAGAGAACTCCTTGGCGCACTTTTCTGTCACGGACACCCGGATGTCCTCCTCCTCGTAGTCGTCAAAGTTGCTGGTGTCCCCCGGGCCTCTGCATTTAGGGATGAACGGGGCCTCCACCTGACAACGGACAGACAGACGCGCACGCACACACACACACGCACATACATACGTGCACGCACGCACACACACACACACACATACGTGCATGCACGCACATACACACACACACACACACACACATACGCGCACGCACGCACACACACACATACGTGCACGCACGCACACACACGCGCACGCACACACATACGCGCACACACGCACACATACGCGCACACACACACACACACACACGCATGCACACACATCAAAAGAACACGTTTTATTTCCATCACAACTAAGGTGAAACATGGCACACATGGTAGAAAACTGGTCATTTCTCCCCCTTCAGAACGTTTCACCCAGAAAGCCCACGTGCAGCTGTCAGCTTACAAACTAAACAACTAAACTAAACCCACTTTAATGTTCTCCATCAGCCTAACAGTAACTACCGGGAGAGAAATCTATGAACTTCAGTAATACAAATAATAATATTAATAATAATATAAACACTTTTATTGCAGCCCTTTTTAACAGAGAAACAGAGAGACAGGGACAGGCGTGCGCGCTCTTGCCTTCCTCTCGTAGATGGCGATCCAGTCGGTGGTGGCGAACCACTTGTGGTTTTTGATGTCGTTGACGGCGTTTTTCAGGTTGCCGTAGCGCTTGGTCAGGTCCACCTGCAGAAGGTTCCGCAGCAAGTCCTTCAGGTCCGAGCTGAAGTGGGACGGGAAGCGCACCTGCGGAGGGGAGCGTATCAAAACAACGCGCTTTAATCAACGCACCAAAACACTGCGCTTTTATCAACACACCAAAACACTGCGCTTTTATCAACACACCAAAACACTGCGCTTTTATCAACACACCAAAACGCGCTTTTATCAACTCACCAAAACAACGCCCTTTTCTCAACGCACCAAAACAACACACTTTTTGGGCCTAACCCTAACCCAGGCACTAAGGCATTACTGCAGCGCAGGCTTCAGCAGTCCCACCCTCCTGCTGTAAAGGAGCCCTGTGTAATCTGTCACACACATTAACCAGTGAATACCTTCATTCTCATTCCATACCTTCCCAGACACTATTTTCTCATAGATCTGGATGGGCTGGTCAGCGAAGAATGGGGGGTACCCCGCTGCCATTTCGTATATTAGCACCCCCAGGGCCCACCAATCCACCGCTTTGTTGTAGCCCTGGAAAAACAAAACAAACAACCACATTAAAATACACAAATATACAGCTGACATGAACATGCTCCACCCCCACAACAGGCAAGCTCCACCCCATACATACAAGCCCCGCCCCCACCAAACACACAAGCTCCACCCATACATACAAGCCCCGCCCCTACCAAACACACAAGCTCCACCCATACATACAAGCCCCACCCACACCAAACACACAAGCTCCACCCATACATACAAGCCCCACCCACACCAAACACGCATGCTCCATCCCCACAATAGGCAAGCTCCACCCCATACATACAAGCCCCGCCCCTACCAAACACACAAGCTCCACCCCATACATACAAGCCCCACCCACACCAAACACGCATGCTCCATCCCCACAATAGGCAAGCTCCACCCCATACATACAAGCCCCGCCCCCACCAAACACACAAGCCCCACCCCATACACAGAGGCCCGCCCCCACCAAACACACAAGCTCCACCCCATACACAGCGGCCCCGCCCCTGCCACTGGCCTTGCTCAGGATGATCTCCGGGGCCAGGTATTCTGGGGTTCCGCACAGCGTCCAGGTCCGGCCTTTTACCCGCTTGGCAAAGCCGAAATCTGTCACCTGAATCAAGGAAGAAATCAGCAAAACACAGATAAATGAACAAAGAGAGAGATATAGTGTGTGTGAGTTTGTGTGTGTGTGAGGAGAGAGTGTGTGTGCGTGTGTGTGTCTGTGTGTGAAGGGAGTGTATGTGTGTGTGTGTGTGTGTGTGAAAGTGTGTGTGTGTCTGTGTCTGTGTGTGAGAGAGTGTGTGTGTGTGTTTGTGTGTTTGTGAGGGAGAGAGTGTGTGTGTGTGTCTGTGTGTGTGTGGGAGAGAGAGAGTAAGAGAGGCTGCACACCTGGATGTAGCCGTGCTGTGTGTGTGTGATGATTAAAAGGTTCTCACCTGGTTAGCTCTGTAGATCGGTGAGAGAATGCACACCTGAATGTAGCCTGTGATCGTTAAAATCGAGCATCAGGTTCCTGTAGAACAGTCGAGAGAACCAATGTACTCTGCAGTCAGGAACATGTTGCTGCTGTTCGAAAACGACATGAGTTCGCTTGTAAGTCAGAGAGACAGAACCAATGTTAGCTATGCTAGTTCAGACAGAACCAATGTTAGCTCTGCTAGTTCAGACAGAACCAATGTTAGCTCTGCTAGTTCAGACAGAACCAATGTTAGCTATGCTAGTTCACACAGGAACAAACTAAGCTATGCTAGTTCAGACAGGAACAAACTAAGCTACGCTAGTTCAGACAGGAACAAACTAAGCTATGCTAGTTCAGACAGAACCAACATTAGCAATGCTAACCCTGTTCAGACAGAAACGTTAGCAATGCTAACTCTGTTCAGACAGAAACGTTAGCAATGCTAACCCTGTCCAGACAGAAACGTTAGCTATGCTGACCCTGTCCAGAGAGAAACGTTAGCAATGCAAACCTGGGCAAAGAAAGCAATAAAATGTTGTTATTTTTTATTTTTATTTAACCTTTATTTACCCAGGGTAGGTTCACTGAGCACGGATGCTCTTTTGCAGAAACGCCCTGCTTCACACTCATACACATTCACACCTGGGAGCTGCCCAGTACAACCACCATCCTCTACTGTTGGCCACTGAGCAGCTCCACTGGAGGGAGAGAACATTTTTTTAGCCAATTAAATCAGGGGTGGCAAGTTTTTGCGAGAGCCAGATCTGGGATTTTAGCCAGGACACCAGGGAACCCCCTACTCTTTGCGAATAGTGTCATGGGATCTTTAATGATCACAGTGAGTCAGGACCTCGGTTTAACGTCTCATCCGAAAGACGGCATCTCCGACAGCACAGTGTCCCCGTCACTGCACTGGGGCATTGGGGTTTATTTAACCAGAGGGAAGATTGCCCCCTGCTGGCCCACCAACACCACTTCCAGCACTACCTCAGTATTCCCTGGTGGTCTCCCATCCAACTACTAACCAAGCCCACACCTGCTTAGCTTCAGCCAGTCGGCAGGAGCAGAGTGTGTGGTGGTACGGCTGCTGGCATATAAAATGTTAGTTATGCTAATACTCTCCACAGAAAGACAGCCTTACCTGTGTTACCCCTGTGCTGAGACAGTATTTCCTGTGCTAACCCTGTGCACAGACAGCATTGCCTGTGCTAATCCTGTGCTGAGACAGTGTTTCAAGTGCTAATCCTGTGTACAGACAGTATTACCTGTGCTATCCCTGTGCGGAGACAGTGTTTTCAGTGCTAATCCTGTGCACAGACAGTATTACCTGTGCTAACCCTGTGCTGAGACAGTGTTTTCTGTGCTAATCCTGTGCTGAGATAGTGTTTCCTGTGCTATCCCTGTGCACACAAAAAACAGGAAGTCACAGAATGTAGAGTATGGTATTAATCAATTCATCTTTGGATTTTAAACAAAATATGATCTATATATCTTTCTGTACAGCTGCATTAGAGGGTATTTATATCTTTCCACATAAATGACTATGCTGCTGATGATAAAGGATGATAAAATGTCCCTTTACTTCAGGAGTTCATTAATAGCTACTGCACACACTGTGATGCAGGTAATATACGACACTGTGGATTTCATCACTGAATACACCCCAAAAAACCTCCATTTAACCCCCAGACCTTAAACCCTCCATTTAACCCCCAGACCTTAAACCCTCCATTTAACCCCCAGACCTTAAACCCCCCATTTAACCCCCAGACCTTAAACGCTTCATTTAACCCCCAGACCCCAACTCACCTGAACCTTCCAATCCGTCGGAGGTGTGAGAACATTTCCCCCCCTGGAACATACTCCATCACCATGTATAAATTAGAGTTGTCCTGGAAACGAACACAAAAAAAGGTTTAGAATAAGACCAAGAGAGATTCACCTTACAGGCAGAGATACGGGCAGACACAGGTAGAGGTAAAGAGGTATTTACCTTAAAGGCGTACTCCAATCTGACGAGGAAGGGGAAGGAAACAGCTTGCAGTATTCTTTTTTCGTTTAGTGTGTGTTCTATCTGTTTCAGCTTCACCACCTTAACACAGAGAGAGTGGAGTCAGCACACAAACACACACACGCACGCACAAACACACAGATACACACACGCATTCACCCACACACACAAACACACAGATACACACACACATGCACGCACGCATGCACGCACGCACTAACCATACACACACACACACGCACATGCATGCATGCACGCACACACACACACTCACACGCACTTACCATACACACACACCGCCCGTGCGCACACACAGACACACACACACGCACACATGTACTCACGCGCACACACACTCACGCGCGCACACACACACACACATACACACAGAGACACAGACATTCACACACTCACATGCATGCACACACACGCGCTTACACAGACACACACGCACATGCACACACACACACACACACACACACCTTCTGCTTGTCCAGGATCTTCATGGCGTAGTACTGCTCTGTTCCCTTGTGTCTGACCAGCATGACTCGGCCAAACGACCCTGTGCCTAAAGTCTTCAGCCGCTCAAAGTCATCTAGACCTGTGGA
This sequence comes from Anguilla rostrata, assembly GCF_018555375.3. NCBI lineage: Eukaryota > Metazoa > Chordata > Actinopteri > Anguilliformes > Anguillidae > Anguilla > Anguilla rostrata. Next base: position 705,636 of record NC_057938.1, on the reverse strand, counting down.
GCACTGACAGAGGGAGGCACAGACATGGTCAGTTCTGCACTGGAGCACTGACAGAGGGAGGCACAGACATTGTCAGTTCTGCACAGGATCACTGACAGAGGGAGGCACAGACATGGTCAGTTCTGCACTGGATCACTGACAGAGGGAGGCACAGACATGGTCAGTTCTGCACTGGAGCACTGACAGAGGGAGGCACAGACATGGTCAGTCCTGCACTGGAGCACTGACAGAGGGAGGCACAGACATGGTCAGTTCTGCACTGGATCACAGACAGAGGGAGGCACAGACATGGTCAGTTCTGCACTGGACCACTGACAGAGGGAGGCACAGATATGGTCAGTTCTGCACTGGATCACTGACAGAGGGAGGCACAGACATGGTCAGTTCTGCACTGGATCACTGACAGAGGGAGGCACAGACATGGTCAGGTCTGCACTGGAGCAGTTATGGGGGCACAGACATGGTCAGTTCTACACTGGAGCAGTTATGGGGGCACAGACATGGTCAGTTCTGCACTGGAGCAGTTATGGAGTGCAGTTATGGTGCAGACGGTCAGTTCTGCATCTGAAACTGAAAATTACCCAAAGAAAGCAGCACCTGTACACAGGTATAGGGATGGAAATAATATTAAACTCACCTGTGGCGGACATTCCCATTTTCTTAAGAAGTCCTCTTTGGCTTTGGCTAAAAACTCCTTCACTGCAAGGCAAGGGGAGGACAGTCACAACACAGGCCTGTCTGAGTCCACATTAGACACAATAAAACCAAAGCAAACACACTAAATCAAACCAAACCAAGTCTTACAAAGTACACAACAGAACATAACAATGCAGGCACTACACACCGTGATGCCAAGAGCACTGCAGATCACACAGACCCGACAGGAATAAGGGGTTTGGATAGAAGAGCCAATCGAGATTAAGGGATGGAACCAATGGGCCAATCAGGAACAAGTGACTGAACCAATGTGCCAATCAGAAATAACGGACTGAACCAATGGGCCAATCAGGAATAAGAGACTGAACCAATGGGCCAAATCAGGATTAAGCTGGCAGGCTGTGACTGCACATGCAGCCGTTGTGCATCACTTTCAGAAGGGTCAGAAAGCCCAGTCAGAAAAAGAACAAAGGAAGTTAAAACACTTCAGGCTCATACTGCACTACAGAACACACAGGATAGTGCAGCTGTCCTGCACCACAGATCTTTACACAGTGCGCAAAGATCTTTATTTCGCTCTCACATTTAACCAGCACAGCAAATGTGCAATGCATTCAAACATTCAGTACACTCGAGCACTGTGCACTGGAGTACTGTGCACTGTACACTCGAGCACTGTGCACTGAAGCACTGTGCACTGAAGCACTGATTGTTTAAAAAAACATCTGAGAACTGAACCAGGAGGCGGACAGATAGCTAGACGGGTCAAAGACGCTGGAGGACAGGCAGAGCGAGCATACCAAAGGTCTCTACACATCACCCAAGGGTCCACACGGATGGGATGAGAGAGAGAGAGACACAGAGAGAGAAAGAGAAAAAGACAGCTTTTTTACAAAGAGCACATCCAAAATACAGACAGTGGATCAGATGCAATGAAAAATATAATGGGGGGTGGGGGGGGCACAGGACACACGGGGAGAACAGTGCAGGGACATTTCAGCGGGACTGAAGCAACATCACTTCCTGCTTGAACCGTAAAAGTGTTTCCATCACAAAAGAACTGCTTTAGTACGACAGTCTCTCTTTCAGTAAAGGGCCTTGTAGGCTACACATAACCCACCTTTTTCTACAGGATTCCCACTCAACTCACACAATTTCCATGACTTTTCAACACCATTTTAATAAATGCAGCCATTTCTTTAAGACGTGTGATTCTGTACCAGCATTGTGAGGTCCATGTTTTTCACGGGGACACACACATCTCTCTCCCATGAGCAGACGGTGAAACTGTAAACGTGTAAAACCAGCAGCGTGCAACAGGTCACCCGCCCACAAAGGGTTAACGCCATAACACATTCAAATCTGCTCACAGTGTAAAACATTCAAATATGTTCAGTGTAAAACATTCAAATATGTTCAGTGTAAAACATTCAAATATGCTCAGTGTAAAACATTCAAATCTGCTCAGTGTAAAACATTCAAATCTGCTCAGTGTAAAACATTCAAATCTGCTCAGTGTAAAACATTCAAATCTGCTCACAGTGTAAAACATTCAAATCTGCTCACGGTGTAACACATTCAAATCTGTTCACAGTGCAACGAACAAACTCCTGCCTTTAGGATCTTCATCCTTCATTCTCTAATCTTAGCTGTGCCCATGACCCCTGACCTTTGACCCAGAGCGTCGGTGAGAAAGCTGCAGGTGGATCCCATTAACCCGGGACACTCAGCCCACCTGTCCCCTTTCCTCCGGGGCAGAGAGACTAAGAGGAGAGGAACTATCCACAGTGGAGTCTCCTCTGCAGTCAGCAATAATAAAATGAGACATTTATTTATTAGGCTTATTTAAACAGAAATGACCAGCAAGCTCAATCCAGCTTTAGAAGTTAACACACTCAAAATACGCATACATGCACACACACACACTCAGTTCCAGAACTTTCAGCACACACACACACAGTCCCAGAACTTACCATACGCATGCACACACACACACACACACACACACACATTCTGTAAAATGCCACTGAGACATCGATAGGACAGCTCTCACTGCCAATCTGAAACCGGATCATTTGAATCATTTGAATCATTTGATATGGGAAGCAAAACAACTTCACCTACAGCTACACCACACACGTTGCTAAGCAACCTACGCAGTATGTTTTAACAAGTGCAGCCTGTTCGATTACACACAAATTAATAATTATGATCAAAAACAGGCCCTGGGAAGCGGCTTTATGTTTTCACCTCAAAATCAGAGACTAATTCAAAGCTCAGAAACGACGTGCTGCTAATTAACCGTGTGCTCAAGCTCTACAGCTGCGCAGCCATACCCAGACAAACCCAGCTGCGCAGCCATACCCAGACAAACCCAGCTGCGCAGCCATACCCAGACAAACCCAGCTGCGCAGCCATACCCAGACAAACCCAGCTGAGCAGCCATACCCAGACAAACCCAGCTGAGCAGCCATACCCAGACAAACCCAGCTGCGCAGCCATACCCAGACAAACCCAGCTGCGCAGCCATACCCAGACAAACCCAGCCAAACCCAGCTGCGCAGCCATACCCAGACAAACCCAGCTGAGCAGCCATACCCAGACAAACCCAGCTGAGCAGCCATACCCAGACAAACCCAGCCAAACCCAGCTGAGCAGCCATACCCAGACAAACCCAGCCAAACCCAGCTGCGCAGCCATACCCAGACAAACCCAGCTGTGCAGCCATACCCAGACAAACCCAGCCAAACCCAGCTGAGCAGCCATACCCAGACAAACCCAGCCAAACCCAGCTGCGCAGCCATACCCAGACAAACCCAGCTGCGCAGCCATACCCAGACAAACCCAGGCTGAAGCAGGGTTCTGGGCTCCTGATTGGACAGCGGCTCAGAACCAGGAACTGGAGATGCAGTGTGTGTGTGTGCGTGGGGCTGCAGTGTGTGTGTGTGGGGTAGCAGTGTGTGTGCGTGTGTGAGGCTGCAGTGTGTGTGTTTGGGGCTGCAGTGTGTGTGTGTGTGGGGCCGCAATGTGTGTGTGTGTGTGTGTGTGTGTGGGGCTACAGCGTGTGTGGGGCTGCAGGTTGTGTGTGGGGCTACAGAGTGAGGATGAGGATGGCTCTGGTGTGTGGGGTTTGGGGCAGATGTGAAGACTCAGGTGAGCGAACGCTAATATTCCTGCACAAATCTATCCAGGGCAGTGTATCAGCTTAGAACGGCTTAAACAGCCAAGCTTAGACCCCACTGCTCATACACACAGAGTACAGTCTGTGAGCGCTAACACAGACTCACACACACCACACGCATGTATACATACATGCATACACACACAAACACACACACCACACACACAGATGTATGTACACAGACATACGCTAACACAGTTCAGACTCTAAAGAGCACAAGCAGTCAGACACAGTGTCCCACCACCAGCACTTTATCATAAGAAAACTGTGCATTACCAACGACATCTGCCCAGTCCCTCCAAAAATACACTGAGACAAAAGGAAAGAAAGCTCAATACGGCATGAAAGAGGACAGGCTACACATACACACACATGCGCGCACACACACACACACACGCGCACGCACACATGCGCGCACACACACACATATACACACATGCGCGCACACACACACAAGCAGACATACACACACACGCGCGCACACACACGCACACACACACAAGCACACACTCACACACGCACACACGCACGCACGCACACACACAAACACATGCACACACACACAAGCGCACACTCACACACACATACACACAGGCACACACACACACACATGCACGCACACACACACCTTTCCATACATGAGTTATTGGCGCAGGACAAAGTGCCACTTAATGTGAGCGAAGGGAAGCCTAAATGTGTGTCTATCCCTAGTGAATGTGGCCGACCACAAACCCACAAAGCAACCCGCAGGGGAACAGCGAGCTTAAACAAACACAAACGTCACCTGGAGGGGACGTTTTCACTGTCTTTATGAACGATTAGGGAGCACTGGGCCCAGAACCATATTAGGGCACAAAGCAGACACAGGCCGCGTAAACACTGCGGGAGATTTGGACAGCCCGTCTGCTCCAACTCTGCACAGTCGCAACTTTAACAAGGAGACTGGACTCCAGCACACAGCTTACAGAGGCCCTGTACTTCTGTACCACAGAGAGGCCCTGTACTTCTGTACCACAGAGAGGCCCTGTACTACTGTACCACAGAGAGGCCCTATACTACAGTACCACAGAGAGGCCTTGTACTACTGTACCACAGAGAGACCTTGTACCACTGTACCACGGAGAGACCCTGTACTACTGTACCACAGAGAGACCCTGTACTACTGTACCACAGAGAGACCCTACACTACAGTACCACAGAGAGGCCCTGTACTACTGTACCACTGTACCACAGGCCTGACCTTTACTTTACCACAGGTGTTTCTTCAGCTTCGTTTTGACAGGAATAGTACTCAATGGCTTAATCTTAATCTCAAGTCTTTGCGCCAGAAAACACCAATATTTGTTAGCGAACGTTAATACCATCCTTAGTCAACAACACATCTTTCCTCGATTAAACCAAGCACTGCGAGACAACATTACAGAGACCTCTCCTAAGGTCTATATGAAACCTCGTGTAGTCATTAGAATAATTTGGATACAACAACATTTATTAGTTTGTCAGCCAATAGCGCCAACTCAGGCAGAAAGCCAACACGACCTGTTTTGCAGGTTTCATCGTAACATAACGGTCTCCAATTCGCAATATATCAACAGCATAACTACTGAGGTTAGCTAGCCAGCTAGTCGCTAGATAGCTTGGAGTGTGCTAGCTGCGCCGTCTCTGGCTAGTGGTACTGCCGTATGCCGTGTCAAAACAACAGGCCTCTGCCGTCGGAGGGATGCTAAATAAATTAAGTCAAAATAGTAACCGAGATCAGAAGAATATTTAAGGACATCACCACGACGGAAAATAATTCATATTTAACAATCTGATACCCTTGGCCGCGACTGGTTTTCGGAAAGATAGCCAACGTTGACGTTTCAGAGAAAATAAATGGTATGTGTTAACTAAGAACTAATACTGGTGACCTATGTCAGCCTGCACCGGGGTTCGCATTAATCATATTCACCCCCAAAACTGCGCACATGTGCAAATTTAAATGTGATAACGCCGAACGGTCACTCCGCAAATTATGTAGATGTATACATAACGTAGCTAGCGCTAGCTAAGATGCAGTTAGCCCGCTAGCGCAAGGCGAGAGGGATAACCTGACCGAGATTTCTAAAATGCCATTTTCTTCAATACAGGACCGCTCCTCTCACGCAAACCTTAATGGTTTTGTTCGCATGCAGGCCATAACGTGCTTTGTGATTGCTCTGATTTAGCGATTTATTACACTTTGCAGAACTGCAGCTAACGTACGCGAGCCAGCAACCTGCACGGTTCACAAAAAAGATTCCCGTAGCTAGTCAGCTAGCTAGCCGACCAGCCCCAGCTGTGTGCAAGAAAGGGAGGGGGTGTTATTAAATGTTTACTCCGGCAGGAATGAATGAGCGTGTGTCCTACCCCGGCCTGCATTTGCTTACACACACACGCCCGCACACACACATCTGGACTGTACGGGTCTGTCCGTGTCCCAAGACACTCACCGCTCTCTAGTTCGTTGCCTTTCTTGGCGGTAGCAGCGTTTCCCATCGTAAGGAAGACACGGTCTGTGTGCTGGAGATGGCGACTGCGCTGGCTGAAAGGGGTTCCCCGTTATATTCCTCGTTTTCGGCCAAACAATTTAAATATCAGTACAGGTATACAGCAATACCAATAGAGATAGAGATCTAGCCGCGTTTCTTCGACCCCTTTCAGAAAGAGACGGGGAGGATCTCGCAGATCTCGCCGTAATGTAGCTAGCGGGTTCCTAGCTAAAACACACTTTCTCCCCTCCGTCTCCACTGTTGACTCTCATCCACCACTGAGCACAAACCGGAAACGACAAACAGGAAGTGACGGTAGGTCAAACGCAAAGAAGCATAGGAACTATCGCGACACCTATCGGTGGGTTAGAACGTCCCGAATGGAGGACCATTTAGCGTTCAGCATCTTTATTAAATGTAAAGGTATTCATGTGTATTAGGTTTCATTATTACCGCACAATTGAACGAATATGTATACTAAAACCAAATTTGACAGGTACGACAGATCTTTGAATCCAACCTAAACTCTCGGTGAAATTCTGAGGAGGGAAAGGGTTGGCATACACACTACATATGACATTCACTGATTGGGAAGACGAGAGGCTCACCAAAACACGAGCTGGTCGTGAAACCAGTTTTTCCTGACGTCAATGGTCAAAGCCCTCAATCTTCGCATATCCTGCCATGCTTGCTTTTTTGGGGTTCAGGCGTGGTTTTTGACTAATTTCTGTGTGAGAGATTGGCAGGTCTGAAAATATTGAGCTGATTATAGTATTTCTTCCCGCAAACGATTCCTTTATGGTTATTTATAAGTACTTTCATGCGTGATTGGCAGCGAACTTTTTACACGGAACATTCACGCCCAGATACAAGTTTCCCGAATTCGCCACCAGAGGTGGATGCTGACCAGCATAGCTTTTGCATGACTTTCGGGCTTCTGATGTGAAAGCTTTGTTTATTAAAATATTACGTGGTTTGACCAATAAATCAAAAGCCCCCAGAGTTCAGATCAGTGTAGTCAGGGTAAGATCAGCAGTGTAGTTAGTGTAAGATCTTTTTCTTCTTTAGAAATTTACATCTACTTGTAGATTATTCCGTGCAATATGTCTAACAATTTACATGGAACACGTATGTAATATATCCAGGCAGCTGCGCATTTAAATGATTGGCAAATTATTTTAAGATGTTTTTTTTTTGACACATCCTGAACTTCCTTTGTGTAACATTGGAGGGCAGTATTTATTCACTTTGTGAAAGGCTCAGTATTTAAAACCCAGTACTTATTTAACCCTGCTAATGTCAGGAATCAGAAGGAGTATTGTGGCCATTCTCATTTTTTTCAGCCCCATACGACAGCATTCCACTAGCAGCAGGAACGTTCATTAAATATTTTGCCATTTCTTCAGCTCATCTCCTGGATGCTTGGCTTCAGCTGCGCTGATGCTGCAATGCTAGTGGGCCACTGTGCATTTACTGGCTGGGTAGAAGCTAACAGAGACTGAAACTAGACCTGGAGTCACCGAGAGAAGAGGAGTCACAGTCAGGAGAAACTCTCTGTGCGGTGTGTGTGTGTGTGTGTGTGTATCAGTGCTGTAAAACCCCTGTGCTGAGGGTGTGTGCGTGTGTGTGTGTGTGTGTGTGTGAGTGCTGTAAAACCCCTGTGCTGAGGGTGTGTGTGTGTGTGTGTGTGTATCAGTGCTGTAAAACCCCTGTGCTGAGGCTGTGTGTGTGTGTGTCTGTGTGTGTGTGTGTATATGCGCGTGTGTGTGTGTGTGTGTGTGTGTGTGAGTGCTGTAAACCCCTGCACTGTATGAGTGTGGGGGTGGGGGGGGTGGGGGGGTTGGGAGGGTCGGACGGTGAATTGGGTGATTTAACAGACGGCTGCCGCTGTCCCTGTCTGCCCTGCTCCTGGGGGGAGTGTAAATACACTCTGACAGTAGAGTAGTGTACGCTTTAACGGCACCTTTGTGGGGGGATTAACTCCTGGACAGACAGTATTTATCACGCTTCCTCCCAGCCTTGCGGCCCCACAGCGCTTAGACTGATCACAAAACTCACACATTCTTCCAGATGATAAACGGCTCTGTTAGCCCGGCAGGACTGAGCTGCTAAAGCAAATGCCACACGGACTTAAGGGCTTTAAAGATTTTGTGACTTTTGAGTTGGACGGAAATTAATGTTGGCCCTGCTGACTGTTCTTGAGCTGAATCTGTGCGTCTTACATCAGTACTCACACACACACACACTTGAATGTACACAGACATGCATACACATACTGACAAACACTCACACATAGACACACACACGCACAGGCGCACACAGGCACACACACACACGCATATACACACACAAACAAATGCACACACACACACGAATGCACACAGACATACATACACATATGGACCCACACACACACGCACGCACGCACGCACGCACACACGCACGCACGCACACGCACGCACGCACGCACACACGCACACACGCACACACGCACACACGCACACACGCACACACACACACACTCACAGAGCTTTTTGTGTCCATATTTCAATTCCCCTCTTTAGGGAGGGAAAGATGAGAAGAGCTCACAGAATTGCACTCGCCCTCCACCAACCCAGCCTCCACCAGCCCAGCCTCCACCAGCCCACCCTCCACCACCCCAACCTCCAACCAGCCCAGCCTCCACCACCCCACCCTCCACCAGCCCACCCTCCACCAACCCAGCCTCTACCAGCCCACCCTCCACCAGCCCACCCTCCACCAGCCCACCCTCCACCAGCCCAGCCTCTACCAGCCCACCCTCCACCAGCCCAGCCTCCACCAACCCAGCCTCCACCTGCTGTTTGGATCTGCTTGTAAATACGCGTGGGTTTCGACATTTTTCCCGTTCAGTATTGGATATGTATCGTGATCCCTGTTTGATAGGGTAGTCCACGCTGGTGTGTGCACAGACAGACCTAAAGCTCATCCATTCAGTGCCAAACCAAAATAATTACTTTGCATATTCATTAATATATTTCATCTAAATATGTCATTTGTCCTGACTGAATAAGAGATAGAAGCCCACCGTAAGACCCAGACCAGAGTTATGACATTCCAGAGAAGGCAGATCTCCCAGCAGCCCTGGGATGACCCGGGGTCAGAGCTCTGCAGAGGTGTCACACCCACTGGCCTCCTGGTTGGTGCACCGGGGAACTTCAGTCTGCCAACAAAACTCCTGATTGGTGCAGCAGGGAACTTCAGTCTGCCAACAAAACTCCTGATTGGTGCAGCTGGGAACTTCAGTCTGCCAATAAAAACAGCAGAAAGAACTGATTTGGAAAAAATGTACAGCTCAATTATGGTTCCTAGATAATTATTATACTGGAGGGAAGCGTGGCCCCACCACATAAATGTTTCCACATGAATTTTCCCAAAAAACATTTTGCATGTTCATGGAAATGCCCCAAATAATGTCTGCGGAGCATAGCAGATGAATCCCTCTGTGTATTCAAAACAAAAAACGAACCCGGTTCTGGCATCACTTAAACCAGGCGGGGCGTGACTCATTAAAAAACCCAAATGAGCAGGCCTCCCAGACTCAAACCCCACATACAATCATCACTAATGAACAAACTATATATATATGAAAGTGAGACACACACACACACACACACACATCACTTTCAGACATAGCAATGTGTCATACTGTTGTGGAATGTATTTATTTTATGTATTATAGTCCACATATTTGCAATATATTGAAGCATATTCCAATTTCCAATAGCTCTCTTGTGAAATTATTATATTCAGTTTTACACATTGAAATCCATTCACAGCAATAACCCCCAACCCAACACATATCAGCTCCTATAAACTCACCCGGATCCCAACACACACCATGGAGGAGGTTCAATTTGCGCAGCACAGAGCAAACAGTGTGTATGAAACAGCACACATGTAGCCTGCTCCACATGAAACACACACACCATCTCCATATGATTGAAGCCTTAGGAGCACTGTTACACCATCCAGTTACACCCCCCCACACCCCCAACCCCCCTCAACCCCCACTGTTCCCTGTGGGCTCAGAGTACAGACCTGCCAATCTCTCACACAGATTTAAAAAGCATCACTATTTCAAAGCGTTCGTGCATTAAAACGTTTGCTAATGCATGAAAACATGCGCTAATGCATTAAAACATGCGCTAATGCGCTGTAATGACTGCGGCTGTCAGGGCGTCCAGTGCGGGACGCATTCTTCCCCCTGGCTGTTCATTAGCATGCCATTAAAGGGCACACTGCCAGGCTTTTATCTGCTCAATACCAACAAAAAAAAAAACAACCCAAAAAGCATATTCACACAATGTGTATTTATTAAGCACGGTAGAATGTTCCGGAACAGGCTGCCACTCCCGCTCTGATGGCGGTGATCAGTGCCTTTCAGCCGCGGGCTTCTGATGGGCAGCGGGCTGACGCTGCCGCTGTGGATTCAGAATCCGCTCAGGTATCCTGACAGGTACATGGATGAATGAACCTGTCACCTACGCTGCTGGGGAAACTGTCTGAGGGCTAGACTTCAGGGTAGGATCAGTCTGAGATCAATCTAAGATCGCTGTGGATCAGTCTGAGATCAGTCTGAGATCAGTGTGGATCAGTCTGTGAGATCAGTCTGAGATCAGTGTAGATCAGTCTGAAATCAGTTTAAGATCACTGAGGATCAGTCTGAGATCAGTGTGGATCACTGTGGATCAGTTTGAGATCAGAGTGGATCAGTCTCTGAGATAAGTCTAAGATCAGTCTAAGATCACTGTGGATCAGTTTGAGATCAGAGTGGATCAGTCTCTGAGATCAGTCTAAGATCAGCGTGAGATCAGTGTGAATCAATCTGAGATCAGTGTGGATCAGTCTGAGATCAGCAAATCAGTCTGAGATCAGTGTGGATCAGTTTAAGATCAGTGTGAGAACAGTGTGTATCAGTGTGAGATCAGTGTGGTTCAGTCTGAGATCAGTGTGGATCAGTTTAAGATCAGTGTGAGAACAGTGTGTATCAGTGTGAGATCAGTGTGGATCAGTATGTGATCAGACTAAGATCAGTGTGAGATCAGTGTGGATCAGTATGAGATCTGACTAAGATCAGTCTGAGATCAGTGTGGATCAGTATGAGATCAGACTAAGATCAGTCTGAGATCAGTGTGGATCAGTATGAGATCAGACTAAGATCAGTCTGAGATCAGTGTGGATCTGTCTGTGATCAATGTGGATCAGTCTGAGATCAAAGTGGGACTCTCAAAATGCCTGCACAATGAAACAGGCTTTTTTGTCTTTAATTAGGGGGATGCACACTGGTGCCTGTTAGGGCAGGAATCTGCTGCTCGGTCTGAAAGGTGTGGAACATGTGGGCTAGAGTCCCAGGCCCAGGCTTACAAAGCTCCCTTAACGTTTCCCTGCTTTAATGTTCCAGCGAGAAGACTGCAATACGGCCCTGCTTTCACACTGGCAGGCTGAAGATCAACTCGGCAAACGGATGAAACAAGAACAAAAAAGCCCTCAAGATCCTCTTGAAGTCAAAGCACTTTTGTTACAGCAGACAGCATGAAGCAAACACTGATCAAAGGGCTCCTGAGAGGGGAAGAGGATCAGTCACTGGGAGTAAAGCAATGCCACAGATCCGGTGTTCACCAGCAGGCTCAAATCACCCGATTACCTGTTTGCTTGACTGGTTGTAATTCGATTGGCCTGCCTCTGTTAGCTCCCCAAAAACATGCCTCGCACGTCAAACTGTGGGACTGTCAGAAACTGTACCTCCTTCACACTTACACATACTGCCCCTTACTCCACATCTAAAACACTGCCCCTTACTGCACATTTACACACACTGCTCCCTTACTCCACACTTACACACACTGCCCCCTACTCCACATTTACAAACACTGCCCCTTACTCCACATTTACAAACACTGCCCCCTTACTCCACACTTACACACACTGCCCCCTACTCCACATTTACAAACACTGCCCCTTACTGCACACTTACACACACTGCCCCTTACTCCACACCTAAAACACTGCCCCTTACTGCACACTTACACACACTGCCCCTTACTCCACTATTAAAACACTGCCCCTTACTGCACATTTACACACACTGCTCCCCTACTCCACATTTACACACACTACCCCTTACTCCACATCTACACACACTGCCCCTTACTCCACATTTACAAACACTGCCCCTTACTCCACACTAAACACACTGCCCCTTACTGCACATTTACACAACACTGCCCCTTACTCCACATTTACACACCTGCCCCTTACTGCACATTTACAAACACTGCTCCCTACTCCACACTTACACACACTGCCCCTTACTCCACATTTACAACACTGCCCCTTACTCCACATTACAAACACTGCCCCTTACTCCACATTTACACACACTGCCCCTACTCCACATTTACAAACACTGCCCCCTTACTCCACACTTACACACACTGCCCCCTACTCCACATTTACAAACACTGCCCCTTACTCCACACTTACACACACTGCCCCCTACTCCACATTTACAAACACTGCCCCTTACTCCACATCTACACACACTGGAATCCCTGAAATGAGCTGGAGTGCTGAATAGAGGGAGTCCTGAATGAGGAGTGGACCCTGAATGAGGTGGAATCCTAGAGTGGAGTTAAATCACTGGAGAGCCCGGGTAGTGGAGTGCACTGACAAGCAGTGGAGTCCCTGACCATGTAAGGAGGGAATCCCTGAATACCTGCCAGTGCTTAAATCCCCTACACATAACAGGAGTGAATCCCTGAGTATTTCAACAGTGAACCCTGAATCGAGGATACACTGGATCCTGAAATGAGGGAGTGGAATCCCTGAAATGAGGGAGTGGAATCCCTGAGATGAAGGAGTGGAATCCCTGAATGAGGGAAAAACAATGACAGCCAATGAGGAGTGTCCTTGAAAAATGTACAATCAACAAAATGGATGCCCGAGGGCAGTGATGTCAAAGACACAGACTATCATGTTGCTAAAGGAAAAGATCTGACTACACCATTGTGGGGAAGTCTGCTAATACACCGTTAGGGAGTCTTCAATCGCAAATTTCCATTTATTTAATAGTAATTTATACAATTGTATTTTTTATGTTATATAAGCACCACATTGTAGTTATATCCTAACCAAGACTAGGGGCACACATTGCATCTCATTACAGTGTACATGATGTGTGTGCGTGTAGTGTGCGTGTGTGTGCGCATGTGTGCGCATGTGTGATTCAGCTGCTCTGATGAATTCATATTTTTGAAAGATACATAAAAGCTGTAAAGAGAAATCTAGCTTTAGTGTTAGCCCCGTCCTTCCTGCGCTGTTGAGCTTCATTCACAGTGCTGGAGGCAAACTGAAGCGCCAGATCAGACCAACAGCAGGGCTCCATTTTACCGCAGGAAGAATGCCATAATTTTTCTGTAAACATTCAGGGGTCATGAAGCGTAGTCTTTCAAAGCCTCGCGGAAGGGCTGAAAGAACAAGATTTTTTATTTTGATGAAAAAGAAAACCCGCTAAATGTGAAGGAATGAGACAGAAGCGTATGGAGAGGAGGGATGGAGGAACTCACGCTGCAGAGAGGAGGGATGGAGGGATGGAGGAACTCATGCTGCAGAGAGGAGGGATGGAGGAATGGAGGAACTCACGCTGCAGAGAGGAGGGATGGAGGGATGGAGGAACTCACTCTGTGGAGAGGAGGGATGGAGGAACTCACGCTGCAGAGAGGAGGGATGGAGAGACCCATGCTGTAGAGAAGAGGGATGGAGGGACTCACACTGCAGAGAGGAGGGATGGAGGGATGGAAAGACCCATGCTGTGGAGAGGAGGGATGGAGGGATGGAGAGACCCATGCTGTGGAGGACTAATATCACTCACAGCCATTGCAATATTGCTGCTCGTGTTTTATTCTGCCTTTGTAACTTCTCTTTGAAACCATTCCTCCTGAGGCAAGCACAAACACACGTTCCGTTTTTAATTTCCCCTGTAAATTTAGGAAATAATGTGCACTTTGCAGATACCTACACAGAAGAAACACAGACCCCTTCAGACATAGTAAAAAAAAAAAGAAAAAAAGAAAAAAACTTCAGGCAGTTTGCTCATGAAGTGTTTGTCAGCTTTCTATGTTCTCCAGGAACGTTAGTTGTTCCTGCAGCATGATCCTGCTGTCGGAGGGATGTGATAAACAAATAAACATTATTTTGGCAGTTAATAATAAATAAACGGCAGTTAAACTGAACGTATCCAGAAGTGTTCTCAAACTTTCCAATAGCCATTTTAAAATATTCACTTTCATATTAATATTCCAGCTTTCAGGTATCAGGCTTTCTCAGGGCAAAATAAGGACAGCAGACTTACCTAATGCAGAGCTTTACCTGTACCGAAACCAACCCGTAGGGGTCACTGTTCCTTAAAGAATAACTCTTACAGTATATAGTGACTTTTTTCAGCCCTTTCCCTAGTTAATCTATATAAGATATGTAGATGTCTCTTTGGGCTACTTATAGATAGCAGAAGTATTTCTATCTGGGGAATCTATTGATATTTTAAATGAACAGACATCACTTCAGGGCATGTATGTATACACACACACACACACACACATATATATAGAGTTGCAGAGACTTGAGTCTATGTCAAGGTGCATCACCCACACACATATATATATATATATGGTTTTGTTATTTGTTTATATATATATGTATATATATATATATATATATATATATGGGGTTTTGTTATTTGTATATATAATTATATATATATATATATATATATAGGGTTTTGTTATTTGTTGTTTAATTAGATCATCGACCCCCTAATGAGGATACTCACCCAGGATTCTCCTACCAAAGCTCAGGCCATCTTTATGGTCAGCTGGAGAAGAGCTTGAAGCCCACAGTAAGAGTTTAATTGAGAAACCGTGCTGAGACATTTCCATATTTCCTTCCTTACTTATACAGACTGTACCTTACACCAGTGTTAACCTACGCTGTTTCTGGAGATCTGCCATCCTCCAGGTTTTCACAACTACCCTAATCTGGCACACCTTATTCTAGTTATTAGCAGCTCAATGAGATCTCTAGCTGTTCAGGTGTGTTTTGTTAGGGTTGGAGTGAAAACCTACAGGGCGGAAGATCTCCAGGAACAGGGTTGATGACCACTGCCTTACACACACAGCTAACCATGCTGTTAAAAGTTCATTATAACACAGTTATTATTAATTCAGCAATAACTGCACATAATACTAAGCATCCTCAATGCAGTTTAAACTTCCTTTAGTATTTACGAAAAGAAAATAAATCGTAATTAATTCAGTAATATTATCATGAAATACAGTTTCCATCTGTGTAATAATTAACCAAACGTGTGGGATTGATTCCATGTAAAATAAGACGCTAGGCATGGGAATTCATTCAGTTTAAAATAAGGTGCCAGACACATGTCTCATTCTCACAAGGAAGAAATTAACAGTCACAATCCCCTCCTGTTTGAGAAATAAATCTTCATTAACATCATTAATTACAATTAGGCCTAATAGCAGCATTTTGAGCCATCTACCATGAAACCATATAACAATTATAAATCTGTTGCACAACTACTAGGTAACCTTTTAATTGGCACCGCTATAGGTATTTGTTTAATTTACTGTGGCACAGAAATGAACTATGAGACTACATGGAATAGATTAACTATGAGACTGTATGTAATATATGAGCTGTGAGACTATATGTAATATATGGACCATGAAACTATACATTATATATGAACTATGAGACTATATGGACCATATGGAGTGTGAGACTGTATGCTCACACACCTGTTTCTCTGTAAAGCGCTGAATTCCCACGGCTGCATGTTCTCCTGCTGCCGTCACAGGACAGTTCAGCCGAAACAAGAGCAAATCAACTGGCTAAGAGAGGCTTCAATACAAAGCATTTCCCCCATGAAACACAAAGCTGTTATATTTATGCCAGACTGAGACATAAAGGAGTAAATCACACAGGGGTGAAGAAAGCTGTGCATGCACTCAAACAGAAACAATAAAGATCCTGTGATTACTGCACGTCTCAGCCCTGAGCCCAGCGACTAATATGCAACATTATAACAATTTCATAACACCATATCACTTTAATAACACTAACACCACTTCAACAGCACCGTAATAACTTGTTAAGAACTCCACACCCGTCCTTCAATGGCATTGCAATATCACTACAATAACAGCATGTAATAACATTTTACTAGCTAGATAACAGTATTACACTAACACTTTAATGACAGCATAATGCCATTTTAATAACAAATAATAGTTTTTTTTACAATTCTGTACAGCAGAGCGGCTCACGTGAGATATTTCAGATACTGTGGTCCTCATTGGTACGTCAGTGGCCAGGTCCAGCGGATGTGAACGTGCCAAAAACAGCGCAGGTGCGAGTCAGTTCACAGCGTAAGTATCACATGGCACAGGTATTCTGAGGCTTGTCAATCAATAGGGCCGTTTCCCAGGTAACTGAGTTGATCTGATGAAGAGGACGGGCACGCAGGAGGCTGCTGGTATCCCTTACAGATGAAGCAGCGCTCCCTGTCCTCGTGGCTAGCTGCAGGCTTGTAGCTGTACTACTGCAGTTATTTTTAGGCTTTGAGTTTCTTAGTTGATCACACAGCTGGTTAGCAGACAGCAGCAGTATTTGTGTTTTTGGGTAAACACGCACTTTCCTTTTCGATTGTTTTTGCTAATTGGCGAGCTGTTTCCACGTGAGAGGGGTTTTCCTGAGCAGTGGTGTTGGTTAATGAGCTGATTGTGTGGCTGAGTGGAGCAGCACACTCACAGCTGCATGCTTAAATGAGCTGCTATTAGCGCTGTTTGAGCTGCACCATTAAAATACAGCAGCTGCCTCGTCCAGACAAAGACGCGCATGTGCTTTACTGACGGGCCTTAACGCAGAGAATGTGCTCACCTGCAAACCTGCACACCTGCAAACCTGCACACCTGCACACCTGTACACCTGCACACCTGCACTCCTGCACACCTGCACACCTGCACTCCTGCACACCTGCATACATGCACATCTGCATACATGCACACCTGCACACCTGTACACCTGTGCACCTGCCCACCTGCACACCTGCACTGCCGTGCACTGAGTCCACCTGGCTGAGAGGAGCACAGGGAGGGTGTGCCAGGAAGATCCCCACCTGCCCTCGGCCAAATTCAGCTTCAGTACCAAACCCTGAACTCATTTTCAGACCTGAGTTTAAATGCCTGTTTCCCTTCCCTCGACTGATGCAGGTATTGACTTCTATTAATCCACACAAGGACTTCGGCAGCCCAGGATAAATAGTTTATCCCTCCTTTAAGCACAGAGAACAGCAGTGTTATCCTACTGTTTAAGTACAGAAAACAGAAGTGTTATCCTAGTGTTTAAGCACAGAAAACAGCCGTGATATCCTAGTGTTTAAGCACAGAAAACAGCAGTGATATCCTAGTGTTTAAGTACAGAAGACAGCAGTGATATCCTAGTGTTTAAGCACAGAAAACAGCAGTGATATCCTAGTGTTTAAGCACAGAAAACAGCAGTGATATCCTAGTGTTTAAGCACAGAAAACAGCAGTGATATCCTAGTGTTTAAGCACAGAAAACAGCAGTGTTATCCTAGTGTTTAAGCACAGAAAACAGCAGTGTTATCCTAGTGTTTAAGCACAGAAAACAGCAGTGTTATCCTAGTGTTTAAGCACAGAAAACAGCAGTGACATCCTGGTTTTTAAGCATTAAAGGTGTTTGGCAGCATGGTATGATTGTCACTGACAGGATAAGTGTTTGAATCTTGTTAACACAATAAGTGTGTTACTTAATTAGAAATGTTAACATGCAGTGTCTCATTGATCAGCTTATTGTACACAGCTCAGAATGATCCAGGTGTCCAGGTAATACAGCTGTGCCTATCTTCAGCAGGAAAAGCTGCAGAGGTTTATTAAGAATTGGCAATATAGAAAATCTTTATTTAAAAGTTTTTTTCATTGTATTTCATTTATTGTATTTCCTCTTTGTCTTACATCCCTTGATCCAGCTGCTTGTGGTGTATTGTATTATTGATAGAAAATATCATCAAATAAAAGGTGTGAAAGGAGAGGAATATCTTGGCATTCGGTTTTCCTGTATATCACTCTTTCATATGCAGGAGGCATATCAGGAAGGTGGCAGACAGGCACTTCCAAATACCAAAAATAACAGATATATACACTGATATTATAACTCAGAAAAACCCAGAGTATGTATGCTATGTGTGCTGTCCCCAGTACGTCTGCTGCATCACTCTCTTGTGCACACAAAGCAAACACCCACACACATACACACTCACACTCACACTCACACACTCTTTCCTTAGTATGCTGGTACTTGGTTGAAATCACATTTATATAGTTACCATGGATACTGTCAGCACCAAAAATGCATCTCCATGTCTCTATACATGGTTACATAAATACTCCGATCTGAGAGTTGTTGTCACATGATTATAAATACTCCGATCTGAGAGTTGGGGTCACATGGTAAGTGTGATGCTCTGTGTGGTGTCACATTAATGAGGTGAAGCAGAGCATCTCTAATCTGAAATGTGAGAAACTTTTTTCTCTGTCATCTCTTCCCCCTCCCCCTTCTCCACTGCTAGTTTACCTCAGGTAATACTAAAAGCCTCATACAGAAGACTCACCACTAGTATACCTGCCCAGTCAGGTAACACCCACAGCTTTGCACAGATGAAGTCGGAAAGAGGGGACTGAGTCCGTCTGCTTGAGGCCAGTCAGGAAGAGGTCGGACTCGGAGGAAGATCTTATGAAGCCACGCTTGTGTTCTGCAGAATCTCTGGCCCCCTCTTCCAGCTGAACTGTGGAATTAATCTCACAGATCATCACTCCCTCGTCGCTCTTCTCTTATGTAATTATGCCATTACTTTATGATCATTGCAGCATCCTTTATGGTTTTATATAGATATTAACTTAACGACTCTGTGTAGATAATGCAAAAGCTGCTATTTTCTTTCACTGTATTATTGTGACGTTTACATATACAGTATGCAGCTCTTTAATGATACTACAAGTATGCTGGCTGGTCTGAAAATGCTCTCACTTCAGTCTGTTAGATGCACTCATGTCCTCCTGCATTGTGAGAAGTGGATCACAGGAGGCGCAGTGTAGTGGACCTGAAGGCAGGGCTCATAATGCCGGGTAAAGCCCTGCCCTTCGGCTGGTGTTAAACAGAGAAAATAACGGCATGGGTTTGAGAGCCAGTTTTTATTATTTAATGGTCTCTAACACTGAATAATATTAAATACAAACAAAAAAAGTACAAAACTTTGATGCCAGAGGACAAATGTAAGACATTTGGAGGAGCAAAGAATTTCTCTGACACTGGAAACAATAGGTAACTGAATTCTTTGAGATGCATCAGGGGCTGTCATTCAAAGGTACGCTCACCTTGAGATGCAGCTAATTTCCTTGCTGAATCCCATCTAAATTGTGCTTTAATCTCTTCTGAGAATGTCAGAGGAGGGGGGGGGGTGTGTTCATCACCGGTATCGTTGCCAAGAGAGGTCTGTTTGCATTAGGGGCGACATTGAGCACGTACCTTAGATGCAAAAGGAAAAATATTCTGTGAACCTTTTATGTGAAAGGAAAAGGGCGCATTGAAGTGTGTTGCCCCCCTGGGAACAAAGACTCTACCTTAAAGGGTCCCTGACCCAAGCTGTCAAACAACTGCCCGCCACCCCCCACCCCTCAAACGGGAAAATACACCCTGGGCAGAGTGGGGCAGGGCAGGGCAGGGTGGGGTGGGGTCTGGGTGGGGCAGGGCAGAGTGGGGCTGGGTGGAGCAGGTCAGGGCAGGGGGGCTGGGTGGCAGAGTGGGCAGGTCAGGGCAGGGTGGGGCTGGGTGGGGAGGGTCAGGGCAGGGTGGGGCTGGGTGGGGCAGAGTGGGGCAGGGCAGGGCGGGGTGGGGGCAGGGCGGTGGGGCAAGTGGGGCAGGCGGGCGGTGGGGGCAGAGTGGGGCAGGGCAGGGCGGGGTGGGGCTGGGTGGGGCAGGGCAGGGCGGTGTGGGGCAGAGTGGGGCAGGTCAGGGCAGGGCAGGGTGGGGCGGGGTGGGGCAGAGTGGGGCAGGGCAGGGCGGGGCTGGTTTGGGGTGAGAGGGGCAGGGCGGGGCGGGGTGGGCGAGTGGGGCTGGGCTGGGTGGGGTGGGGCTGGGTGGGGCAGAGTGGGGCAGGGCGGGGCTGGTGTGGGGTGAGAGGGGCAGGGTGGGGCGGGGTGGGGGCTGGGTGGGGCAGGGCAGGGCGGGGTGGGGCTGGGTGGGGCAGAGTGGGGCAGGGCGGGGCTGGTGTGGGGTGAGAGGGGCAGGGTGGGGTGGGTGGGTGGGGCTGGGCTGGGTGGGGTGGGGTTTGGAGAGGCGGGGCAGTGCTGGTTATGACGGGGCAGGATGGGCCGGAGCGAGGCGGGGCAGGGGGGGGGGGGGGCAGTGCTTTATGCTGATCTCCTGACAGGTTCCTTTGTTCTCCTGTTGCTGTTTCCCTGCATGTGTCAGGATGTCTCACTGAAATGGGGGTTTGTGTTCAGCGCACTGCCTGTGCTGCCAATCAGAACTCTGAACCTGGTCACATGATCATGAACACAAAAAACTTGAAATGACATACAACCCCCATCACACACTACACACCACTCAGCACACACACACACAACCCCCATCACACACTACACACCACTTAGCACACACACAACCCTCACCACACGCCACACAGCACACACACAACGCTCATCACACGCTACACACACACACACACACACACAACACAACTTTCACCACACAGCACACACACGCTCACACACGCTCACACACACACAACCCTCACCACACAGCACACACGCGCTCACACACACACAACCCTCACCACACAGCACATAGCACACACACACAACCCCCATCACACACTCACACAACACCCATGACACACACACACACACACCTCATAACACGCTACATGCCACACAGCACACAATGGCACGCATCAGTGGGAACCAAGACAGAGATGGACTCAGTGCTGGGACACACGTTTGGTACATGACATCATGCATATTTGCATATTAATGAGCCAAAAGTCAATGGCTCAATTCTCTGTGCCAACAAACACGATCCATCTTGTGTGTGTATTTATCCTCTCTCTTTCCCTCTCTCTCTCTCCCTCCCTCCCCCTCCCTCCATCTCTCCCTCTCTCTCTCTCCTCCTCCCTCCATCTCTTCCTCTCCCTCCCTGCCGTCGTCCGTTCAGGTGTATTCCTGGATTTGAGAGTTAATTTCTCTTGAATTATAATAAATAGACTCCCTTTGATGTTTTCCTTTCTGCCATCTTATATTAAATAATGTGTCTGTTGCCAGATTAAATAAATGCATTCTTTAAAAAAATAATAAAAATCAGTCTGCTGCTTTGCTGCGCTGCAGAGGCCGAAATGCGCGGCTGCTTTGCTGCACTGCAGTCACTGAAATGCGCGGCTGCTTTAATCCCCTGATCAGGTCCCACAGGGAGGTGCACTCTTACCCTCCTTTCATCTCTGCAGTGTGTTTGCACCCCCCTGCTGGGGTACCAGGGGGACCCCATTAATCGAACACAGGATGAAGGTTAAGGATGGATTGCCCATGCCCCCTCCACATAGATTGGTGGAGGGAGGGGCTAAGGCTCGTTCACACCAGCAGAATCCAGAGCTGTAAAAATGGAAAATTTCCATCAATGTGTAAAGACAGGAGGGGATCCATTTTTTAAAACTCTAATGCTGCATGTAGGATTTTTGGGGATCCCACCTGTTGGGACCCCTCAAACTCAGGGATTCGTTAGATTTGTCACAATCAGTTCAACAATGCATTAACAAAATTAACAAAACAAAGCAAAGCTATATGAACAAAATAAAACAGTGTTAGCGTAAATTCTTGTTGTTGCGTAGTCTGGCACCAGCCTACATTAGCAAGCTTCTTAGCTCTTACAACACCAATAAGTCCCTTCGGTCCTCAGTTTGTCTGTTTTATTATTATTTTATTTTATACTTATCTATTTTACTTATTTATTAATATACATAATATGACCCAACGATTCATATACACTATATGATTCAACACCTTTGGGATCAATTGGAAAGCCAACTGCGAGCCAGACCTGATCAATGGAGGTTGTTGCGTTATAGTGTATATACATATATACTAAATTGCCAAAAGAATGTGGACATCCAACATCTCATCCAGAATTATGGGCATTAATATGGAGTTGGTCCACCCTTTGCTGCTATGACAACCTCCACTCTTCCTGGAAGGCTTTATACTAGATGTTGGAGCATTGCTGCAGGGATTTGCTTCCATTCAGCCAGAAGAACATTAGTGAGGTCAGGCACTGATTGTGAAATTAGGCCTGGCTCACAATTGGCTTTCCAATTGAACCAAGGGGTGTTGGATGGGGTTGAGGTCAATAGCTTTGACACTCCCTCAGACTTTACGCCATTTACAACATTTAACATATGACCCATTGACAGAACTGCAAAAGAACTCCATGATTTCTGCGGATTATTCAAGTGTGGTCTATGCTTGCATGATTTCAATTAATTTCCTAAAGATTATTCTGAAATAATCCTAGATAAAATATCTGTGGCGTTTCATCAGCAAGCATGAATTTAAATGAGCAAAAAAAGTGGGCGGACTTTCTTTTTTGGTCCTTGACATTTCTGTGGGTTTTAAAAGCCCTTTTGGGAGGGAGATGTTTCACTCACATACTCCACTGAGCTGTGAGAACATTACCATGACAACAACGAGGATGGGTCCCAGGCTGTGAAGTGCAACTCACTGTTTGGAAAGTTCATTATTTTCCATCGTTAGCAACCTGTGTGTGTGTGTGTGTGTGTGTGTGTGCATGTGCGTCTGTGTGTGTCTGTGTGTGTGTGTGTGTGTGTGTGTGCGTCTGTGTGTGCATGTGTGCGCGCATGTTTGTAAGTTTGAGAATGCATGATTGCGTATGTGTGTGACTTATTTTTTCAGTCATTTTAATTGAATCGTTTTAAATATAATAATAGTTGGTAATGATTTTAATTGGATAGACATTTCAGAGTAGAAGGTTCAGCAGCACTGGTTTAATCCGTCCATCAGCATCTGCTAATAATGTCTGGCTTCGTTCTGTCATCTCACAACGCTTGACTGAGATGACATATTCATTTAACATATTTTACATGCAAATTGAACATGAAGTAAATTCTCTGATTTTGACTAATGTGCCACAACCCCCTCCAGGACTGGAGTTAAATCTGCAGTCACGCCCCCTCCCCCCTCCAGGACTGGAGTTAAACCTGCAGTCACAGTGCCCCCTCCTGGACTGGAGTTAAACCTGCAGTCACAGTGCCCCCTCCTGGACTGGAGTTAAACCTGCAGTCACAGTGCCCCCTCCTGGACTGGAGTTAAACCTGCAGTCACAGTGCCCCCTCCTGGACTGGAGTTAAACCTGCAGTCACAGTGCCCCCTCCTGGACTGGAGTTAAACCTGCAGTCACAGTGCCCCCTCCTGGACTGGAGTTAAACCTGCAGTCACAGCGTCTTCTCCACCATTGTTCAGGTGTTGTATGGAAAGAATCTACACCTGCCTCCACAAGGAGAAAGAACATGGCTGTCCCCAGACTTCGCGCGGAACAGGAGATCTGCTCCTGTAGCATCTCGGCTGGAGGGCTGATCAGGAGTAATGTGGAGCACCTGAGTCTCAGCCAGGCCGAGTTTCACATGCCAGTCCGCTGTCCAGCAGGGGGCGCCCTTTTAGCAGGCTGCGCTGTGCCCAGTTGAGCCTCTGAAGGCCCGTTATAATGGTTATAAACGTCTTCGCTGCGTCTGGAAAAGGAGGCACACGCTCAAAAAGTTTGCTAATTATTACAAAGAAAGTAGGAATAATTATTGTGTGTTTGTGTGTGTGTGTGCGTGAGCTCTGTGATTTCTGAAACCATCTGTCGTTTTTCTGAAGCATAACTTTACCGTCAGTGTCCATGCGACGCAAATGCCAGCAACAGAGCCGTAAAAATCCCCCCCCCCCCACCAAAGACGGCAGTCCGAGCGGCGGGTTGAGCGTGCGAGAGACGGCCCCATGCCAGCGGGACAGTGCGACACCTCCCGAATTCAAAGCAGGCTGTCTGGGATAATGCGGGTGCTGGCAGAACACACACACCCCCCCCCCCGTCCCGTTCTCTCTTCAGATGGAGAGAGATACATATTTTAAAAAATTAGCAGAAAAAAATCACAATGCATCCTATGTGCCCATGTGTGGTTATGGTGATGCTATGCTCACCTGTATGGTTATACTGAAGCTATGCTCACCTGTGTGGTTATACTGAAGCTATGCTCACCTGTGTGGTTATAGTGATGCTACGTTCACCTGTGTGGTTATAGTGAAGCTATGCTCACCTGTATGGTTATAGTGAAGCTATGCTCACCTGTGTGGTTATAGTGAAGCTATGCTCACCTGTATGGTTATGGTGATGCTATACCCACCTGTGTGGTTATAGTGAAGCTATGCTCACCTGTATGGTTATAGTGATGCTATGTTCACCTGTGTGGTTATAGTGAAGCTATGCTCACCTGTATGGTTATAGTGAAGCTATGCTCACCTGTGTGGTTATAGTGAAGCTATGCTCACCTGTATGGTTATGGTGATGCTATACCCACCTGTGTGGTTATAGTGAAGCTATACTCACCTGTATGGTTATGGTGATGCTATACTCACCTGTGTGGTTATGGTAATAAGATGCTCATCTGTGGGGTTATAGCTATGCTTTTCTGTCACACAGTCAGTTTATTGCAAATCCATGTGCTTTCTCATGGCATGTCACTGATATCATCTCCAGGTAGGAACTCCACAAATAAAACCCCCATGACAGAAAGAGCCAAGTGCAGAAGTCAAACTCACCATCAGCACATCTTTGGGGAAGCACTTTGACTGGTGACATTAGAATCTGTCTTATTGTCTGTCTACATGTAATGTCTTCATTGGCTAAAAATAATTTGTGACAGAATTCTTAATTTTTTGAAGACCTGCTTTGACGTGAAGAAAGCGCTTGAGTTCCCCCCCCCCCTTTTTTTAGACGGGAGGGTTCTTTGGGGTTTTTCTGTGGGAATGTCATTCGTCATGGTACTCGTTTGAATAACACTTCAGTCAGGCTCTTAGGAAACTGAGAGCTCTGCATCCTTCATTAGACTGGAAAACCGTTTCCACGGCGATTTCCCTGATGAAGCTGATTGATGCCTTTATTCTTCTGAGAAGAATTATCGTCATCCTCGCATGAATGCGCGACTGCGCGACTGTGCTGTGGAGCCCCAGGAGAGATGCGTTAGAGCATGCGCCTGCTGCAGTATTCACACACTGACGCTGCATTACAGCATGCGCCTGCTGCATTATTCACACACTGACACTACATTACAGCATGCGCCTGCTGCATTATTCACACACTGATGCTGCATTACAGCATGCGCCTGCTGCATTATTCACACACTGACGCTGCATTACAGCATGCGCCTGCTGCAGTATTCACACACTGATGCTGCATTACAGCATGCGCCTGCTGCATTATTCACACACTGACGCTGCATTACAGCATGCGCCTGCTGCATTATTCACACACTGACGCTGCATTACAGCATGCGCCTGCTGTTGTCAACAGCATGCGCTGTGCTGCACCCCAGTCATTCCACAACTGACGGCTGCATTACAGCTCCCAGCCTGCTGCAATAACACACTGAAACCTACATTACATTTACCACCTACATTAAAATTTTACACTGCATTACAGCATGCCCTGCTGTGTACCTGGAACAGAAAAGGTGAGACTGTCAGCACCCAGGTCACTCCATCAAGCCTACGGCATGCATACAGCTCCCAGGCCTGTGCAGAAAGCAGCAGCAGAAACACAACATTTACATTTAAACACAACCTACATTTAAAAAGTTTTGTTACACATACCAGTTACACACCCTGGTTAAACATCCTGGTTAAACACTCTTGTTAAAAAGTTTTGTTATACACCCCAGTTACACACCCTGGTTACAGGCCCCATTTACACACCCTGGTTACAGGCCCAGTTACACACCCTAGTTACACACCCTGGTTACAGGCCCCAGTTACACACCCTGGTTACAGGCCCCAGTTACACACCCTGGTTACAGGCCCCAGTTACACAACCTGGTTACAGGCCCAGTTACACACCCTGGTTACAGGCCCAGTTACACACCCTGGTTACAGGCCCCAGTTACACAACCTGGTTACAGGCCCCAGTTACACACCCTGGTTACAGGCCCCGCTGCAGGTTTGCACTGCACTGGTCAGGATTCCATACCTGAACACTGTTTAACATGTGCCCTATGTAATGCCCATAAACCTGACACTGATAAAATGATCATTAATCAAACTCCACAATGTTCAAATTATATTGAATAAATACATCACACCAAGTGGCTGAATCCGACTGTGTTAAAATGAAGTCCACCACTTCACAAAATAAAATTTCCTTTTGCAGTTGCTGCTTTATTTAGAGCTGAATCTGCTTCTGTAGCCAAACAAATTAATTCAGGAACAAACGTCCCCAAAGGCAATAATTAATGATAAACTCGTTATACAGGATGGGCCCCCAGAGGCCTGCCATCTATTCCACTGCTACAGCACTGCCAGCTGCCCACAGCATACATCAGACAGAGAGGAGACAGGTCCAGTGTGTGTGTGTGTGTGTGTGTGTGTGTGTGTGTGTGTGTGTGTGTGTGTGTGTGTGTGTGTGTGAGAGAGTGTGAGAGAGTGTGAGAGGGAGAGAGAGCGTAGTGTGTGTGTGTGTGTGTGTGTGTGTGTGAGAGAGTGTGAGAGTGTGAGAGAGGGAGAGAGAGCGTAGTGTGTGTGTGTGTGTGTGTGTGTGTGTGTGTGAGAGAGAGGAGAGCGTAGTGTGTGTGTGTGTGTGTGTGTGTGTGTGTGTGTGTGAGAGAGTGTGAGAGAGTGTGAGAGGGAGAGAGAGCGTAGTGTGTGTGTGTGTGTGTGTGAGAGAGAGAGTGTAGTGTGTGTGTGTGTGTGTGAGAGAGAGAGAGCGTAGTGTGTGTGTGAGTGTGTGAGTGTGTGTGTGTGTGAGAGAGAGAGAGAGAGAGCGTAGTGTGTGTGTGTGTGTGAGAGAGAGAGAGAGAGCGTAGTGTGTGTGTGTGAGTGTATGTGGGTGAGAGAGAATGTAATGTGTGTGTGTACGTGTGTGAATGTGTGTGAGGAAAATACCCCACACTCCTGTGATAATGACACCCAGCTCTGAACAGATGTGGTACCTGCAGCCTGAGACTCAGGCTAACTGCACCAGACACAAGTCTATTATCATGTGTCTGTTAGATAAAAACAGGGGGAATTATACAGTTTATGTTTTCACACCTTCTGTGTACATCTGGGCGGCACCCAAGGGCAAAGTCTCTATGCCCCCCCCCATTCTGACTGTGCAGTGCCCCCTTCAGGCCTGGAGGGACACAGCTGTCTGTTCACCAGTGTTTCTCACAACATTACAGAGACAGGACTGGGATCAGCGCTACAGAGGATCAGCAGCTGCAGGCAGACAGGATGGGATCAGCGCTATAGAGATCAGCAGCTGTTGGGCAGACAGGAGGGGATCAGCATTACAGAGATCAGCATCTGCAGGCAGACAGGATGGGATCAGCGCTATAGAGATCAGCAGCTGTTGGGCAGACAGGAGGGGATCAGCATTACAGAGATCAGCAGCTGCAGGCAGACAGGATGCGATCAGCGCTACAGAGATCAGCAGCTGTTGGGCAGACAGGAGGGGATCAGCGCTATAGAGGATCAGCAGCAGGGAGAAGGCGGAATAGTGGGTGTCTGTCCTGGCGCCAGTAGGTTTCTGTAGCAGCTACTATTTGCGGAATGCTATCAAGCCGTCAGCTGGCTTACCTGCCAGGTTCACCACGCTGGGGTCCGAGGGGCCGCACAGGGCAGACTGCACCGGCTGTGGCTCCAGGTGCAAGAGCAGCACCCCTGCTGAAATCAGCACATTTAATACACCAGATCTCCTACGGCCTGTCAAAACAATCAACCACACTGGCTCAGTCAGGTCACATTAGCATGCAAGCTCTCACCAAGCATGCAGTCACAGACACACACACTCAGACACGCATCAACACACACACACACGAACAGTCAAACACACATTAACACACTCACACACGCACAAACACACACACACATCAACACACACACATGTACACTCAAACACACATCAACACACACATACACACTCAGACACACATCAACACACACACACACACCTGCACACACTCACACACTGACACAAGCAAACACACAACCTACATTTATATGGACAGATACAAAAACAAGAGCTATAAAACAAACATATAAGCAAGTGATGCTTCTGCTTGTGATACAGAAGATTTCATCCATGCAATTTTATACAATATATTCTATACTGAATGCGCACACTCACCCACTCAAAAGAGATGACAACAGTGTGAGTGATGTGCTCTGTTCACAGGGTCACTGATGGGAAAGGTCAGAGGTCAAAGCTGTCTGAAGGAGAAACAGATTAAAGCAGAGACTCAGTGTGATCACCTGGCTCTCCCTGGAGAAGCCATCCACACCTTCCCACGTCCTGCCGCCAATTAAGCAGTCAAGACCTCCCGGTCTGTGGCCGCCCCTGAGTCTCCATAATCTGAGACCTCCAAGAAAACTCACAGAGCCCAGAAAAAACAAAGATGGTAAAACAGCTATCAACACAAAGTCCAAAAAAATAACATATAACCTCATCAGTACTATGTGCAAAGGCTTGTGGATAGACCCTCATCAGTACTATGTGCAAAGGCTTGTGGGTAGACCCTCATCAGTACTCTGTACAAAGGCCTGTGGGTACTATGTGCAAAAGCCTGTGGGTACTGTGTGCAAAAGCCTGTGGGTACTGTGTGCAAAGGCCTGTGGGTACTATGTGCAAAGGCCTGTGGGTATGACCTCATCAGTACTGTGTGCAAAGGCCTGTGGGTACTGTGTGCAAAGGCCTGTGGGTACTGTGTGCAAAAGCCTGTGGGTACTGTGTGCAAAGGCCTGTGGGTACTATGTGCAAAGGCCTGTGGGTACTGTGTGCAAAGGTTTGTGGGTACTGTGTGCAAAGGCCTGTGGGTACTGTGTGCAAAGGCCTGTGGGTACTGTGTGCAAAGGTTTGTGGGTAAAGGTGCGTTCCAAACTTCTCCCTCCTGTTTTGCACGTTCCTGGTTTTCCGTGTTTATTGAATTGGAGCTTTTCATGGCCACGGTTCATTACACTGACATTTCAGATACATTATTATCGTCATCTCACGGTACGGGGAACGAGCCGCACCACCGTGTTTATACTCACTTCTGTCTACTTATTATTTATACCGTGCAAATATTATTAAAAAATGCTTTGTTTATTTGCTTATTTGAGCTGTTTTTAAGGTCAGTTTCATACTGAAGCAGTGTGTTTCTCTGCCAGTCGGGTTTGTCTGTGGAAACAGGTTAATGTAAGCTTAATTTAAAGAAGAGCAAAATGTGCATGTAGGTTTATAACTCTGTAGTTCTGTCGAAGGCTCATCATTGAGTCTTGTTCTTTTGATAGTGCAGATCTATACTTTCTCTGACACCTCTGCCTGAAACAGTGGGAGAGGTCGAGTCAGTCTGCAGAGAAAGTGGTGGCACTGGGCTTTTGAAGTGCCACTGTGATCGCGCACGTCTAATTCCACAGCCCGAGAGGAGCGTGAGCTGAATGTGAACTCCAGAGCCGGTAAACACATGAAGAGCAGATAAAAGAGCTGGTGTTTACAGACAGGGAGCCCTGCCTCTACAGACAGACCAGCGAATAAAAGAGCTGGTGTTTACAGACAAGGAGCCCTGCCTCTACAGACAGACCAGCGGATAAAAGAACAGGCATTTACAGACAGGGAGCCCTGCCTCTACAGACAGACCAGCGGATAAAAGAACAGGCATTTACAGACAGGGAGCCCTGCCTCTACAGACAGACCAGCGGATAAAAGAACAGGCATTTACAGACAGGGAGCCCTGCCTCTACAGACAGACCAGCGGATAAAAGAGCTGTGTTACAGCAGGGAACCCTGCTCTACGACAGACCAGGGATAAAGACAGGCGTTTACAGACAGGGAGCCCTGCCTCTACAGACAGACCAGCGGATAAAAGAACAGGCGTTTACAGACAGGGAGCCCTGCCTCTACAGACAGACCAGCGGATAAAAGAACAGGCGTTTACAGACAGGGAGCCCTGCCTCTACAGACAGACCAGCGGATAAAGAACAGGCATTTACAGACACGGAGCCCTGCCTCTACAGACAGACCAGCGGATAAAAGAACAGGCATTTACAGACACGGAGCCCTGCCTCTACAGACAGACCAGCGGATAAAAGAACAGGCGTTTACAGACAGGGAGCCCTGCCTCTACAGACAGCTGAAGGCGAAACCTGCCCAGAGCAGAGCACTAAAATCACAGTGTGAACCGCTACTGATTGTGTGAATAATAAAGCATTTGCTGTGCGCTGGTTTTAAAGAGTTAACCAAAACCTAGACCATTAATTAACACTTTATTAACCCTTTATAAACAACCAATACACAAGCCCATTCATTAACACTTAATTAACCCTTCATAAACAACCAGCACACAGCTCCTTAATTAAAGAACCCTTTAGAACCCTTCCCACACACCCATCACACACTGCGAAGTGTTAATGAAAGGGCACCACCATGAAAAATGCGGAAGAAACATTGACTCAGTGCAGTGCAGACTCGGCAAGCACAGTCTGGCAGCAGGGCAGACAGTCACAGTTCTCACATTCTGAGTGTGTCTCTCTCACACATTTTTACACAGTCACTCTTAGCTTCGTAACACCCCAGATCTGACGGGTTCTGCTGGTTCGCTATGAGCGAAATTTAAAATTCACAAGTGTGTATGTGTGTGCGTGTGTGTGTGTCTGCATGTGTGCGTGAGTGTGTGTGTCTGTGTGTAGTGTGTGTCCGCGTGTGTGCTTGTGTGTTTGTCTGTGTGTGCCTGTGTGTGATTATGTGTGATTATGTGTGTCTGCGTGTGTGTGCCTGTGAGAGTGTGCAAGTGAGTGTGTGTGTGTGTGTAATGTTTATGTGTATGTATGTGTGTGCATGTCTGCAGTAAATAACAATGATAATGTCTAATGTCTATGATAAACTCACATAAACACATAAGCATCCTTCCTGCTGAGCGCCATGGAAACAGTGTCATGTTTCCACGGATACAGACGGTACATTCCACTCCCTACGGGAGGATCCGGTCACCTTCCTCCTCCTCCTCCTCCTCCTCCTTCGCCTCCCTCAGATCCCCTGGCTGTGTCCTGCCGGGTGTCACCTGTCAACCACAGTGGCAGACGGCTCACCTGGATCAGTCACACGACCTTGGCGGTTGGGGGTGGGGGGGTGGGGGAGGGGGGCAAGGTGCTTTCACATACTTTTTCTTCATGGAGACGTCGTGAGATAACAACAGAATTTAAAAAGGCCTCTGATGGCAGTAACTACAGCCCTTAGACATCAATCACAAGAATAAGAGAGAAAATCATCCGGTCATGACTTAAAAAATGGGTTGTTTCATATAAATAAGGGAACACTCGAAATACAACTTGGTTCTTAAAGGAAATGCAGCACTTCTAAATGAGATGGATCAGCCTCTCGTGCTACAGAGCTTGTACAATCAGGCGGTCTTAATTAGGCGACACCTGTGAACTAAACATGGAGACAGATAAAGACTTTCTCAACAAACAGAACAATCCACTGAAGCTTCTTTTAAGACAAACATAATGTCACTTATCTATCTATTTTAGTTTGTCTGTTTGTGTAATAGAACTATATTATTACGTTATCCTGGATTCATTAAATTTTGGTCGTTGACTATGTTGGCTCGCAATCACACACAAGGCACTTTTCGTTTGACAAAGTTTGTTTAGGTGATTTGCTGAACTCCCCAAAACTATGTTCACAAGGACAAAGTTTTCTTTCGGATAGATGTTGAAGGAATCCAGGGGATTGGCTCATTTGGACGTAAATGAATAAATAAAGAAAGCTAAACACCTAAGCCAGGAGAGCCCCGTGTGTGCAGAACTTGTCCGTTGGTCTGAACTCCTGCGTGTGCAGCACAGGAAAGGAAGCTGCTTTTATCGAGCCCTTGTACCGGGCCTCCTCCTCATAGTTTTCCCCCGCCTCACAGCAGATTTAGGGGTGCACAGGGGCTCCTTAATCCATCCCATCGCCCCTAACCCCCCGTCCCAGAGTCCCAGACAGCCCTGTCTAAAGCCCCGTCTCCCTCCTCAACTCTGCCCTGAAAACTCAGGATCAAACTGCGTCCCTCTCTGAAGACCGTCTGACGCTCGATATTTCCACCCGTCTCATCATCTTCAAAGCTTCAGACCGGAGTCCGGAGGGGTGCAAGGTGTAAAGATGTCTCTCGCTGAGAGGCAATGGGGGCGGGGAATCAAACACAGACCCTTCTCCAGCGTACAAGAGCATCGATCAGGCCGTGGCAGTCCACAAACGTCAGACCTGTGTCTTTAACAGCAGGATACAGGCACAACAAGCCCTGCAAACAGAGGAATCTGGAGTTCACCAGAGGATGCGAGAGAGCTGTGTGATTATAACCGCTATTACTGTAATGACTCAGGGGCTTACTACCCCAACCTGAACGGTAAGCTGAGGGTTAGGGTTACTACCCCAGCCTGTACAGTAAGCTGAGGGTTAGGGTTACTACCCCAGCCTGTACAGTAAGCTGAGGGTTAGGGTTACTACCCCAGCCTGTACGGTAAGCCGAGGGTTAGGGTTACTACCCCAGCCTGTACGGTAAGCCGAGGGTTAGGGTTACTACCCCAGCCTGTACGGTAAGCCGAGGGTTAGGGTTACTACCCCAGCCTGTACAGTAAGCTGATGGTTAGGGTTACTACCCCAGCCTGTACGGTAAGCTGAGGGTTAGGGTTACTATCCCAGCCTGTACGGTAAGCTGTGGGTTAGGGTTACTACCCCAGCCTGTACAGTAAGCTGTGGGTTAGGGTTACTACCCCAGCCTGTACGGTAAATTGAGGGTTAGGGTTAGGGTTACTACCCCAGCCTGTACGGCAAGCTGATGGTTAGGGTTACTACCCCAGCCTGTACGGTAAGATGAGGGTTAGGGTTACTACCCCAGCCTGTACGGTAAGCTGTGGGTTAGGGTTACTACCCCAGCCTGTACGGTAGGGTTACTATCCACATTTTGTGTCTCTCAGCGGTTGATAGTGAATGGTGGCTTCAAACTCTGTGTTGAGGAAACGCATATCATATGACACAATCAATCAACAACCTTCATTTCTTAAAGCAAACTTGTGAAATTAAGCTTGTTTTCCCTGCATATGTGTCAGCTCCCAGCAAAAAAAAAAAAAAAAACATAATCATGCAAAAAAATGCATCATGATTATTTCATTATAGTTAACGGCCATAAAAGATTCCTGCGATGCTGGCCGGCTGCATTTAATCAAATGCTGGCGATTGTGCCTGTCAGTAAGAATTTAATAAACGATATCTAATAAAACCCTGCACCGGGACACCCCTTCCCACATACTCCCCATCTCTCATTGTCACTGCCAGGATTAGAAATTCATTATTTTGTTGAATTCTGCTTTGCGTGGACGTTGGCGGCTGACGCCCGCTGTAGGAGGAGAGAAGTAATGGATTCATTCCCCCGTAATCAGGCCGACGAAGACCACATGTCCCGCCAGCGTGTTTCTGAACCCCAGGGGGACGTGTGCACATGAAAGCGTGCACGTGAAAGGGTGCCGTTAATCAGCCTAATGATGCCAATCTGAGGCCAAATACAAAGCAGTCATATGAGGTGAGCCTGTGCCTGCATGTGTCTATCTGGGGTTAGTCCCCTGTGAGCTGTTCCTGCATGTGTCTATCTGGGGTTAGTCCCCTGTGCGCTGTTCCTGCACGTGTCTATCTGGGGTTAGTCCCCTGTGGGCTGTTCCTGCACGTGTCTATCTGGGGTTAGTCCCCTGTGAGCTGTTCCTGCATGTGTCTATCTGGGGTTAGTCCCCTGTGAGCTGTTCCTGCATGTGTCTATCTGGGGTTAGTCCCCTGTGAGCTGTTCCTGCATGTGTCTATCTGGGGTTAGTCCCCTGTGAGCTGTTCCTGCATGTGTCTATCTGGGGTTAGTCCCCTGTGAGCTGTTCCTGCATGTGTCTATCTGGGGTTAGTCCCCTGTGAGCTGTTCCTGCATGTGTCTATCTGGGGTTAGTCCCCTGTGCGCTGTTCCTGCATGTGTCTATCTGGGGTTAGTCCCCTGTAAGCTGTTCCTGCATGTGTCTATCTGGGGTTAGTCCCCTGTGGGCTGTACCTGCATGTGTCTATCTGGGGTTAGTCCCCTGTGAGCTGTTCCTGCTAACCAGTCACATGTATTATTATTATTATTATTATCACAGAACACAGCTGCGCATCACAGAACACAGCTGCACTAAGATGGTACTGCACTGCTCCGTCATGCTTGTCCGTGTCCTTACCTCTCCTCCCCCAGGTCAGTTTGGGACAGACAGGCGCTCATTAGTATGCAGCTGGCACACTGCACAGATCAGGGACAGCCAATCAGAAAGCTGCTTTCTCTGGGAGCTGACAGTGCACACCCACAAGCTCTCCACCTCACTCTGCTCCTCTCCCTCTTTCTTCTCCGTCCCTCACACACACACTCACACTCACACTCACACTCACACTCACACTCACACGCACACGCACACGCACACGCACACGCACACGCACATGCACACGCACACTTACACACACACACTTACACACACTCACACACACACACACACACACACACACACACACAGACGCATGCACACACACACACTTACACACTCACTCACACACACACACACACACACAGGCACACACACACACACAGACACAGGCACACACACACACACTCTCACACACACACACACACACACAGGCACACACTCACACACACACACAATCTCTCTCCCTCCTTTCCTCTTGCCTTCCCATGCAAACAGCATTCTGCATAAAGTCTGCTCAGCTGCAGTGTGTCTGCAGCATTCTGCATAAAGTCTGCGCAGCTGCAGTGTGTCTGCAGCATTCTGCATAAAGTCTGCGCAGCTGCAGTATGTCTGCAGCATTCTGCATAAAGTCTGCGCAGCTGCAGTGTGTCTGCAGCATTCTGCATAAAGTCTGCGCAGCTGCAGTATGTCTGCAGCATTCTGCATAAAGTCTGCGCAGCTGCGGTGTGTCTGCAGCATTCTGCATAGAAGAGGCTACTTTTTCTTGTGAATTATTATAAGGTACGACACAAAGAAGGCTCATGCAGAGAGCACAAATAAACTGTTTAATTATATTTGGCACTGGTAGAAGAGTCTTCATTTTAGTTACAGCGCAGAAACCTGAAATGCTTTCTACACTATACAGTTAGACATTTCCCCAAGGACAAAGCCCTCGTGAAATTACAGGATAAAGCATGAATCGCAGCAAATGTTTAATGACTTAGGCAGACAGAGGGCATTAAATGCAGGTGCATCACAGGATAAATCAGTTTGGAGGAAGTGGCCCAGTGACCCCGGGACCAGTGTTATTGAAAGTTTCTGTTGCCTAGGGAACAAGAGCGCTGCTCATGGGCACATCAGAGCACTGCTCTATCAGAGTTAGGCAGATATCTGAGGCCTAAATTAGCTTTTTTTCTGGGGGGGCCCTGAGGTGGTGGGGGGGGGGTAACATGGGGGGTCATCCATCACTGCTTAAATGCATGGCCTGGGAATCTATTTTCACGCTGCAAACCCTGTGAAGCACCCAGAGAGTGCAACTTTTTTCACCCCAATATCAGCGTGTTTGGGCACAAAGGACATGCACTTTGCTCTGCCGCAGTGTCAGCAGGTTTAACTGCAGCACCCCCTCCAGGACTGGAGTTAAACCTGCAGACACAGCGCTCCCTCCAGGACTGGAGTTAAACCTGCAGACACAGCGACCCCTCCAGGACTGGAGTTAAATCTGCAGACACAGCGACCCCTCCAGGACTGGAGTTAAACCTGCAGACACAGCGGCTCCTCCAGGACTGGAGTTAAATCTGCAGACACAGCGCCCCCTCCAGGACTGGAGTTAAACTGGCAGACACAGTGTCCCATCCATGACTGGAGTTAAATTTGCAGACAACAGTGCCCCCTCCAGGACTAGAGTTAAATCTGCAGACACAGCGCCCCCTCCAGGACTAGAGTTAAACCTGCAGACACAGCACCCCCTCCAGGACTGGAGTTAAATGCTTTTTTGGGAGCAGGTGGCTCCCAGCCTGAGGGCTCTCACTGAAGTTCTAGAAGAGCCAGAGGAATCTTCACTATTCCTGTTCCAACCCTGCCAGACAAGAGCAGCATCTAAGAGCTTCTGTCTAATTTAATTATTCCAGCAAATATCAGGCTTCAGTCTCCAGCCTTGGCAAGGCTGGCCAGAATCTCTGTGTCTGGGTTTCATTTTATTCTAAAATAAAATGAATGCGTGCTACACCACTGTTGAAAAAGAAATTAAATACAGACTTCTTAAATGCTTTCAAAATGTACAAACACTGGCAAGAGTATTTGTGAGGTGCACACTAGAGAATGAACTAATTCTATGGAGTTCAGGGCTGGTTGAAAGGGTGGAGGTGTGGGGCTCTGTGGAGGTGAGGGCTGTTGGGAAGGGTGGAGGTGTGGGTACTGTTCTGTGGAGATGGCAGCCTTTTAAAAAAAATGACCTTTTTAAATATCAGTTTAAAAATATGTATTTTCTAAATCTAAAGCCACACTTTGCTTTCACAGGTGCAGATCCATTATTAATCATCTGAAACAGATGCACCTGTTCAAACAGTGTCAAGCTTCAAACAGCTTTTTCCAGCTCTGTCTCTAAGTCCTGCAGTAGATCACACACACACACACGCACGCACACAGACACACACACACACGCATGCACACACACACACGCACGGACGCACACAAGCACGCACGCACACAGACACACACACACGCATGCACACACACACGCGCGCAGACGCACACAAGCACGCACGCACACAGACAAACATACACACGCATGCACACGCACACACGCACGCACACACACACACACACGCATACACACGCACGGATGCACGCACACACACGCACACACACACACACGCACACACACACGCATGGATGCACGCACACACACACACACACACACACACACACACACACACGCATACACACGCACGCACGCACACACACACACGCATACACACACATGCACGCACACACAGACACACACACACACACGCACGCACGCACACACACACACACACACGCACACGCATACACACACATACACACACACACACACACACACACACACACACACACACACACAGATGATCAGCTGTTTAGTGGAGCAGCACTGATCTAAATGGGGGAGGACTTAAGAGGTTTAGCCCCCCCCCCACCCCGCTGCTGGTTTAGCCCCCACCACCCCCGCTCCGCGGCAGGTTTAAACAGCCCCCCCCCCCCCCGCTTCGGGACCTTTATTCCTCCTGTGTTTGGCCCCTGGGGGCCCCACGCTGGAGCATGATTTCGGTGAGCAGCAGTGCCAGCTCGTCCCACGGTAAACACCGCACTGGACGGGCGCACCAGCGGGAAGCCTCCAGAGCAAATACCGGCGCCTCACTGTGCGACTACGCCTCGTTATGGTCTCAGTTTGAGTCACAGTCTCAGTCTCAGTTACAGTCTCAGTCTGAGTTACAGTCTGAGTTACAGTCTCAGTCTGAGTTACAGTCTCAGTCACAGTCAGAGTCTCAGTCTGAGTTACAGTCTGTCTGAGTTACAGTCTCAGTCACAGTCAGAGTCACAGTCTCAGTTACAGTCTCAGTCAGAGTTACAGTCTCAGTCACAGTTAGTCCTATTCACAGTCTCAGTTACAGTCTCAGTCACAATTTGAGTTGCAGTCTCAGTGTCAGTCTGAGTTATAGTCTGAGTTATTCTTATTCACAGTCTCAGTCACAGGCCCAGTTACATTCTTAGTCACAATCTGAGTTATAGTCTTAGTCTGAGTCTGGTCTTCTGCCAATTACACATTTATTATGCCATTCACTAACATTCCAATAAAGACTATTCTATTCCCCAAATCTTTAACTTCAGGGATTGCATTTACTTTTTAAAACTTATATTTATTTCCGAAGCCCCTTTGATTCCAAGTCTTATTGTGACATTCTTTTCCTGAATCTCTAATATCCTGTCAGGACACAAAACACCAAGATAATTTAATTTCTGCATCAAAAAGTTGAGCAATTCCCAGAGATATCGTACCTAAGGACAGTTAAAAAAAAGAGAGGAGGGCGCCTGTTACATTTTAATAAAATGCCTTATTGCTGTCCTGCTTGCAGATGGAGTACACGCGCATTCTCTTTATATATTCACATCACAATTCACCAAGGAGCAGCTTCTCTAAACTGGACCAGATTGCACATCCTGATAAAAATCATATCAGCCATTTATTAAACCTGTAGACATTTTGAGAGCTGTTTTTATTGTTTGGTTTGTTACTCACTGAAATCTCTGAGAAGGCCAGCCTGAAGCGAAAGAGCATCACGCAGAGGAAACGAGAGGTGCGTTATTGGCAGAGCGTTAGAAGAACACCAAGTAGTGTTTTGTCGCTCTGTAGCGACCCCTGCTGGTTAATTGGACAGCCGCAGTCTGCATGCATAAGCTGTACATGAAGTGTCTTCCTTCGGTTGGGCTCTGTGTGAGCGTGGCTGCAGGGTGTGGTGCGGGAAAAAGCAGGCTGTGACTCTACAGGTTTCAGAGGAAAACCACAGATGTCCTCACTCCACCAGATCGATAGCATTTTAATTTTATTATTATTCATTTATTATTTTAGTTATTATTAATAAAAAAGAAAGGATTGCCCAGTCTCAACATGCCCGTTAAATTCAGCACGACCAGTGCACAGCGTGCATACAGTGTAATAAACTGAATTACATGTTTATCGTGTCATTTACTCCACCATGGTAAATGATATAAGGACTGAATTTCTTCCATTTAGCTGAAATGTGATGAAAAATGAGGAAACAGAAAAAAGAAGGAAGATAGGTGGCATTAAAGCTTGGGTTTCCTTCCCCTCTCTGAACTCACAGGGCTCTTCACTAGGAACAAGGGTGGCTATCACAATACTGCGATACAACGGTGGCTATCGCGAAACAGCGATGAAAGGGTGGCTATTGAGATACTGCGATACAAGGGTGGCTATTGCGATACAGGGATACAAGGATGGCTATCGCAATACTGCGATACAAGGGTGGCTATTGCGATACAGCGATACAAGGGTGGCTATCACAATTCTGTAATGTCACAGCCTGGATCGTGGTTTTTGAGAGGATGGATTGAGGCATATTAAAACTGGACACTCATAATGTCAGCATGATCATTACTGTGGCACAGACCATGTCATGACATGGAGATCATGTCGTGACAGATGGGAACAGTCTCAGGATGATTGATATAAAATTCACGGCTGCTGCTGCGTGATGTTTGTGTGAAATTGCACTGCCACGGTGCCCACTGCTCTGAGCTATTCCAATAACACTCCAGTACCGCAGGGGATTCAGACAACCGGGTCTGCGGCTGCAGCGTGTCAAAAAAAGAGGTTTTTTTTATATCAGACTGTTTGAGATATTTTTAATGTGATATTTCTCCCCCACAGAGAAAGATAATGTGGTAATGCATTTCCTTTGACAGAACAGTATCAATCAAGTCAGAACAATATTCAGAAAAATAAAGTGTTCCTTCACCTATGAAATTCTTCTACGCTCACCCCACACCTCCAAACAGTTTGCCTGACAAGCACACTTTATCTCTCAAAACATCAGAGGGTTCATTTATGTAAAAACTCCTATTGAATCATCTTCAAAGCCCAAAAGATGCTTTTCATTTCTGTTAAAATTGGGACGACACTGTGGTGCAGCACTGTCACATCACAGCAAGAAGGTTCCAGGTCCGATTCCTGGCTTGGTCCGAATCCCAACCTTGGTCTGAATCCCAGTTGTATATAATTTTCCCATCATGTTGATATTTTCTTGCTGATTCCTTGTCCTCGTTCTACTAATGCAGAAACCGCCATGTCAGGCCAACCTGAACCCAATTAAAGCATCTTTGTCAGGGTTTTCAATCCAGCAGCCCTTGTGCAAAAGGAGCTGTTAACTATAAATACAGACGATTTACTGTCTGCAACGAGACGACTGTTTGGCCTTCTCTTTCCACTTTTATTTGACAGGTTTTTTTTGAACAGCCACCACCATTTCTTCAACCAAAATTGATCACACCTGGTTTGCAAGACATTACATTACATTTACTCTACATTTTATTAGGCAGATGCCTTTATCCAAAGTGATGTTCAATAAGTGCATACCAAAGGTTGCTGGAACAGCAACAGACCACAGGTCAGATGAAGTAGAATTCTCGAGTATCGGAAGCATAAAAACCTGAATCCATTGCGAAGTCTTGCATCAGAGGCACGTCAGGCACAACAGATTTTACCAGGAAGAATTCTCAGATATCTGAAAATATCTTTTTGAAAAAAATTACATCCCTTATTACATCATTCCATTCAAAATGGCATTACAGATATCTCTAATTATCACTCTGCATGCGTTTGACTAAGAACAATTTAGAAAGAAGCTGAAACACATGTGGGGCATTCTTGTCTTTTGAAACACCTCTAAACCAGGGAAAAAAACAAGGGCACACGCTCTAATGAAATCTTTCCTGTTCACACAGAGGTGAGTGCCTCTCCTGTTCACACAGAGGTGAGTGCCTCTCCTGTTCACACAGAGGTGAGGGCGTCTCCTGTTCACACAGAGGTGAGTGTGCCTCTCCTGTTCACACAGAGGTGAGTGTGCCTCTCCTGTTCACATAGAGGTGAGTGCCTCTCCTGTTCACATAGAGGTGAGTGCCTCTCCTGTTCACACAGAGGTGAGTGCCTCTCCTGTTCACACAGAGGTGAGTGCCTCTCCTGTTCACACAGAGGTGAGTGCCTTTTCCACTCTCCTGTTCACAAGAGGTGAGTGCCTCTCCTGTACACACAGAGGTGAGTGCCTCTCCTGTTCACACAGAGGTGAGTGCCTCTCCTGTTCACACAGAGGTGAGTGCCTCTCCTGTTCACACAGAGGTGAGTGCCTCTCCTGTTCACACAGAGGTGAGTGCCTCTCCTGTTCACACAGAGGTGAGGGCGTCTCCTGTTCACACAGAGGTGAGTGCCTCTCCTGTTCACACAGAGGTGAGTGCCTCTCCTGTACACACAGAGGTGAGTGCCCTCTGTCACCAGGGTGAGTGCTCCTGTTCACACAGAGGTGAGTGCTCTCTCCTGTTCACACAGAAGGTGAGTGCCTCTCCTGTTCACACAGAGGTGAGTGCCTCTCCTGTACACACAGAGGTGAGCGCCAGTCCAGATTCATGCAGTACATGAATCTGGACTGCTCAGAATGCTCAGGTAGCAGGAGAGGAGACTCCGACTGAGCGCCACTTCACAGGGTTTTGGGGCCCCGCTTTAACCCCCCCCCCCCATCGGTCTGACTCTGGGCTTCAAATTCATACGCAGTCCACTATCCTGGGGGGGCTTGTGCTTCTGCTCACTGTTGCCCCCTGCTAGAGTATCGCTGGAGTAGCTTGGGCAACACATTTGCATATCTTATCCACTGTATCTTATGATTTAACAGCTCAATTGTATCCTCTGATATAATGGTATTGTATCTTATGATTTAACAGCTCAATTGTATCCTATGATGTAACGGTACTGTATCTTATGATGTAACAGTAAAACTGCATAGTATGAGCAGCAAGCCCTGGAAACCTGACAGTTTTGCGGTTTTGATGCTAGCGTGGCTAGCATAGCTAGTGTAGCGACTGGCTGGAGCGACAGCAGTGTTACTCTCCATTACAGCCACACGGGGGAGGGGCTGGAGCGACAGCAGTGTTACTCTCCATTACAGCCACACGGGGGAGGGGCTGGAGCGACAGCAGTGTTACTCTCCATTACAGCCACACGGGGCTGAAGGAGGTGGGTGGAAACAGCTCAGAAGCCGGCAAAATCGGCCCTGTCAATAACAAAGGATATTTGCAAAGGTCTAAGGTTTTTCAAATTACAGGCCAAGTGCTCAGCACACCACGCTCTCAGCTAAGTGACAGCATACAGGCGTCACTGCTGCCAGAGGAAGGGCTACCAATCAAGGCCAGAGAGAGAGCCACAATCAGAGTGGCAGAGGAGAGGCGCTCACCAACAGAGCTGCTGCCAGAGGAAGGCGCTCCACAACAGAGCTGCTCAGAGGGAGGATGCTCCACATCAGAGCTGCTGCCAGAGGGACGCCCACATCAGAGGCTGCAGAGGAGGAGGCGCTCACCAATCAGAAGCTGCTGCCAGAGAGAGTGCTCCCCAATCAAAGCTATGCAGAGAGATGCTCCACCAATAGATGCTGCCAGAGGAGAAGGTGCCCACAACAGACTGCTGCCAGGGAGGCTCCACCATCGAGCTGCTGCCAGAGGGAGAGCCGTCACCAATCAAGCTGCTGCCAAGGGAAGGCGTCCACCATCAGAGCTGCTGCCAGAGGGAGAGGTGCTCCACCAATCAGAGCTGCTGCCAGAGGGAGAGGCGCTCCACCAATCAGAGCTGCTGCCAGAGGGAGAGGCGCTCCACCAATCAGAGCTGCTGCCAGAGGGAGAGGCGCTCCACCAATCAGAGCTGCTGCCAGAGGGAGAGATGCTCCACCAATCAGAGCTGCCTGTAAATCCCTTAAATTTGATTGATTGGTGCTGGCTTAGTGTAGGGTGAACACAGGGATTGATTGGTGCTGCCTTAGTGTAGGGTGAACACAAGGATTGATTGGTGCTGCCTTAGTGTAGGGTGAACACAGGGATTGATTGGTGCTGGCTTAGTGTAGGGTGAACACAGGGATTGATTGGTGCTGGCTTAGTGTAGGGTGAACACAGGGATTGATTGGTGCTGGCTTAGTGTAGGGTGAACACAGGGATTTATTGGTGCTGATTGGTATTCACCTCGCAGGGTTCTAACACTTGTTGGAGGCACCGACCCCACCAGTTCATATGCTCATCCGAAACGTTCTTTAGTAAAAAATAGTGTAATAAGCACTAGACTGATGGTGGCCTGCGCGTAGGCTCCACCGAACCCCTGAGACCGACTCACCGAACCCCTAGGGTTCGACCGAACCCAGGTTAAGAACCACTGCCCTACAGGGATTGATTGGGGTTCCTGGGACTGAGCGAGATGGCATGTTTTAGCCTTTTACATTTCATATGCAAGGGAGAGTGAAAGTGTTGGGCAGAAGGGTTTATTCTGTGTACACAGGTCATGTATGCTACCCAGACAAATTCACACTTCTCAAAACAAATGATACAGTAATGTGCCATATTTTCAAAGCACAATTTTTTTCATTAAAAAAAACATATTTAGAGATCCACAAAAAAGGCCTACATGCACTGTAATAAAATAGGCCAGCGAGAACACGCAGTACTCAAACATAAAAAATAAATAATACCTCAGTGTTGCTTTATAAAATACATAACAAACAACAAATAAAAAAAAACGTGATTGTGCTATCTGGGGAGGATGATGAAAGCATATTTATTTTTAAAAAATAATTCAAGGCTCAGAATTCAGTGTGCAAGAAAATTAGAGAGTGTATGAAAAAAATACATTTGACAAAAAATGCAAAATGGCCTCTTAAATCTTTACAAAGGGCTGGGCCTCTCAGGCTCCTGGGGAGTGTCGGGTAATTAAATATCACTTCAGTCTATTATCTGCCTGGCAGGGCCAGCGCTGATTAAAACAGGAGCCTTTTGTCTGGTGGGTAAATGGGTACGGGGAGGAAGAGGAGCAGCTAAGCCCGGTAACACACCTCTCTCGCCTTCCTCACCGCAGAACTGGCGCCTAGCAACCAGAAACCTCTCATCTGCCACCGCATGAAATCTCAGCAACAAAAAAAAAAAAAAACAGAATTTGAGAGAAACGATAAATTATTCCTGGATAATACGTTAAGGTCCTGTTTTCATT
Source organism: Anguilla rostrata (assembly GCF_018555375.3). Lineage (NCBI taxonomy): Eukaryota > Metazoa > Chordata > Actinopteri > Anguilliformes > Anguillidae > Anguilla > Anguilla rostrata. The sequence continues at coordinate 661,096 of NC_057938.1, read as the reverse complement.
GCGCTGAATAATTATAACGCTCAGGGAATTTTCATATAACATTTCTAATAAACAACGCAAAATCATACTGAAAGATTCCACTCCCTATTGGTGAAAACGGATGCTTCAGTTTTAAAAAATATCTGCAGGAAATTGTTGGAGATTTCACAGGCGACCAAGTCGGTTATGCAAGTCACAGGTAAGTCTGAAGTCTTAAATCTGAAGTCTGAGTAAAACCCAAAGTAATCAGAGGCAGACTGGAGCGAATCACACTTTGCCCAAGCTCGTGTCACGTCAAGCCAAAAGTCCCAAAGCTGAAGAGGCATGTCCTCAAGCCTCATGCAAACTGCAAAGCCAGTTCAAATCGTACTTTCTTTGTTCCCTCGAACCGTGCATAAACAACACAGATGAAGTTAAAAATATATTTTTTAGTATTTGTAATGAAAACGCTATTCATTCAAAATTAAGGAAATAAAATAGTTAAAAGGTCAGGTTACAGATGGGCAGATGACAGAATCAGGCAATTAAGCATCTGGGTTATTTTAAGACGGTGGATGCATGTCACCTGGAACTCTGCAGGTCGAGCTGATCAACCACTCACCTCTCTTGCCGCAGCCTTCTGCCAGACCAAAGTTCAATTTGCACAGAAAATCTGAAACATTAATCACAATAACTTCAGGCCATATTCCTGTGAAACAGAACACTGAAATATAAATGGCACTCCCTCCTCTCCTGCTTTTCCTTGTTTTGAGGGGAGATCGAGCCCACAGTCAAACAAGCAGTAAAAAATGTACCAAACCAAACATTTTTACAAAACATGAAAAACCGCCTAAATGCATGCATCTACAAATTAGTCAAAATGGCGGAGGAGTGGGTTGCTTTGCCTGTGGTGCGGAGGTATAAATCATTCAAAACAAGAGCTTTAAAAATCCATATCAGGCATGAAATACTGTGTATTAATATTCATATTCACATACAGGTATTGCTCATCCCTGACAAACTGTATTTTTTAAACCTTTAAAAAAAAATGTACTCAGTGGAATATTTCACAGAAAATACTGCAATTTCTGGCCCCGCTCCAAAAAAAAAAACCTGTCAAACTCTTCTATTTAAAAAAAAAAAAAAAAAAAAACGACTTTGTGGCAACTTATATTTATATAATATGGCAAAACAGAGTGCACACTATTATGTGCCATCTCAAGGAATAAAATCTCACTGTGAGATTCAAGACTGAAACATTCAATCTTTGGATACGTTGACAGCTCAACAGCTCAGGAGACGTAGGTGTGCGCTAGCTAAAACTCACCTGTAGGTGTGCGTTAGCTAGAACTCACCTGTAGGTGTGCGTTAGCTAAACTCACCTGTAGGTGTGCGTTAGCTAAACTCATCTGTAGGTGTGCGTTAGCTAAACTCACCTGTAGGTGTGCGTTAGCTAAACTCACCTGTAGGTGTGCGTTAGCTAAAACTCACCTGTAGGTGTGCGTTAGCTAGAACTCACCTGTAGGTGTGCGTTAGCTAAACTCACCTGTAGGTGTGCGTTAGCTAGAACTCACCTGTAGGTGTGCGTTAGCTAGAACTCACCTGTAGGTGTGCGTTAGCTAGAACTCACCTGTAGGTGTGCGTTAGCTAGAACTCACCTGTAGGTATGCGTTAGCTAGAACTCACCTGTAGGTGTGCATCTCACCGTGACGATTCAGCTCTTGACGAAACATCCCCCACTCCCAGGATCTCAGAGAACTGGCCAACATTAATGCAGCAAAGGAGAGTCAGAAATAGACTAAACTCTACAGAATAATTAATGCAATCAGAGTGGATAAAGTGACAACTCACCTGAACACAATTCGTTTTCAAGCTTGAGAAATGGATAATAATGAGTTGCTATGACTCACGGCATATTTATTTAACAGCCAATTCCAGACAACCAATCTACAGCCAATCCTGGGCCACCAAACTTCAGCTAATCCTGGTTCATTAATTACAGCCAATCCCAGTCCCAGTTCACCATCCGTAGCCAATCCTAGTTCGCCATCTATAGCCAATCCTGTCTATCATCCACAGAATATCGTTTTGGGATGTTGCAGTGCAAATGGGGTGGGGGTGCAGTATATCACACATAAGTGGAACAGCGAGTCTGCAGCTGCCAGCGCCATCGCTGCTTAATCCCGCCGCACAATTACACATAATTAGCGGGGAGATGTGAGAGTGCCTCGGTCGCAGCTGGAGACGGCTCCCGTCTCCCCGTTTAAAGCCCGAATGTGACAGCAGACTGCTGCACTGGCAGCCCGCCGCCGTCTGTACAGGCGATGTGTGATCACCGCACCGGGTACCAGAAACGAGGCTCCGCTAGGGCACAATGCGAAATTACAGCCGTAACAATCCATTATCACAGAGCTCACACCTTCATTATCACAGAGCGCACACCTTCATTATCACAGAGCTCACACCTTCATTATCACAGAGCGCACACCTTCATTATCACAGAGCTCACACCTTCAATATCACAGAGCTCACACCTTCATTATCACAGAGCGCACACCTTCATTATCACAGAGCTCACACGTTCATTATCACAGAGCTCACACCTTCCTTATCACAGAGCTCACACCTTCCTTATCACAGAGATCAGGCCTTCATTATCACAGAGCGCACACCTTCATTATTACAGAGCTCATACCTTCCTTATCACCGAGCTCACACCTTCATTATTATAGAGCTCATACCTTCCTTATCACATAGCTCACACCTTCCTTATCACCGAGCTCACACCTTCATTATTACAGAGCTCACACCTACATTATCACAGAGCTCACACCTTCATTATTATAGAGCTCACACCTTCATTATCACAGAGCTCACACCTTCATTATCACTGAGCTCATACCTTCATTATTTCATTATTTCTTTTCATACCTGCCTGATAAGAAATGAAAGCCAGACTTCTGCAGCCAAACTGAATCAGTAAGCAGACGCTGCCTGATGGTTTCAGGACTGTGCTCTTTCCGCAGCTGTAAATTATTTATTCAGTCTCTGTCAGGCATTCACTCTTATAAGTGGGTAAAATGGTGTAATTGTTTTGCCCACTTTAAGTTAGTTAATTTTATTTGTAAAACATATTTAAAACTCCAAAGTGATGGACAGAAAAAAATAAAAATAAAAACATTTTAAACATTTTAAGAAAGCATTAAATCTTAAGAAATTCCAGAGCAAAGAGCTATGCTCCAGGTCTTGAGTTAAAAAGAGATGAGTGGGTGAGCCACAGCCATGGAGCAAAGGCTGCAGAAGCACAGTCACCCTTCAGCTTTATCTTTAATCCATAATTTCGCACATTTGTTATTTTACGCATATTGTGTGCTCCCCCTCATTGCTCTAACCTCCTCTGTTAATTCACAGGAGCGCAGACAAGCCTGTGGTCTCCTTGGAAACGTATGATGTCAGCCATTGCTAACCATCACTGCGCAGATCTCCAGATGGGCTGCGCAGTCACGCAGTCAGAGGAGGACCCTGCGCAGTCACAGTCAGAGGAGGACCCTGTGCAGTCGCGCAGTCAGAGGAGGACTGTGAGCAGTCACGCATTCAGAGAGGACCCTGCGCAGGCAGCTTGTGCAGTCAGACTGCAGGCAGTTGGACAGGAGCAGCCGAATCAGTGTAAATAAAATAAGAAAACATAACAGTAGAAATCACCACAGTGTAAATAAAATGAGAAAACAAAACAGTAGAAATCGCTACAGTGTAAATAGAATGAGAAAAGAACACAGTAGAAATCGCCACAGTGACAGAGGAAATAAGGCAAATTACTGTAATAAAGAGGAGTAATTAGAGCCAGTCAATAATCAGGGCCATGGTGAGATAGGAGAGTAATTATGTCCAGTCATAATTAACTGAGTTTGCAGAGGAAAGTAATTAGGCCGGTCGTTTGCCAAGGCCAGGCCTGCCAGTTTGAGGGTGTGAGCAGACAGGCTCCTGCGTTTCCACACTCTCTGGAGCACAGAGCCCAACACAGTCTGGCAGCACAGAGCTCAACACAATTTGGAAACACAGAGCCTGTAGCACAGCCTGGAAGCACAGAGCCTAGCACAGCCTGGAGGCACAGAGCCCAGCACAGCCTAGAAACACTGAGCCCAGCACAGCCTGGAAGCACAGAGCCCAGCACAGCCTAGAAACACAGAGCCCAGCACAGCCTAGAAACACTGAGCCTGTAGCACAGCCTGGAAACACAGAGATCAGCACAGCCTAGAAGCACAGAGTCTGTAGCACAGCCTGGAAGCACAGAGCCTAACACAGTCTGGAAACACTGAGCCCAGCACAGCCTGGAAGCACAGAGCCTGTAGCACAGCCTAGAAGCACAGAGCCTGTAGCACAGCCTGGAAACACAGAGACCAGCACAGCCTGGAAGCACAGAGCCTAGCACAGTCTGGAAACACAAAGTCTGTAGCACAACCTAGAAGCACAGAGACCAGCTCAAAAAAGACTTTCACTGATGGTAGGGATTTTATCTGTCAGGCTTGGAACTAATTCAATGAATAAAGTTTTCCATTTGAGAGCTATTGTCACTGGATCAGTTATACACAGTAGGACTTTAAATTCATCTGGGAGTGACTTCATTTTATTTCTTTTGTTTGAAATTTGATTTAGAGCCTCCCTAATGTTAATGCTTAATGAACTCTGCATTATAATATTTCTTTCTTTGCTTTTTTTTCTTTTCTTAGCAGTTCCAACAATGAAATTTAATTTATTTCCATGTTTTAGGCGTTCTCGTAAGCTGAAGGGAAATGGGCTTAAGGTCTACTTAGTGAATTATTGAATAACTATTTTTTTAACCATAAAAGTTATTTTCCCGAGGTCAGCCAAAAAGCTGTGAATCATCAGAATTATGCTTCTTTTTTCTTTTTCATTTTTCTCCTCATCAGTAAAGGACATGTTTTCAGATTCCCTCCATTATTACAATTGGGAGGATCATTAGAAGCTGGGAGGCGGCGTGTCACTTCCTTAGATCTTTTTATCTTTTTATTTATGTTTATGATTGAAAACATTCGATAATTTAGTAACACTTCCTGCGTTTATGATTGAAAACATTTGATAATTTAGTAACACTACCTGTGTTTATGATTGAAAACATTTGATAATTTAGTAACACTTCCTGTGTTCATGATTGAAAACATTTGATAATTTAGTAACACTCCCTGGGGTTACCATAAGAAACATTTGATACTTTAGCAATGCTTCCTGTGTTTCCTTCTCTAAATGTTTGATAATTGAATAGCTTTGTTTTCATTTTTATAGTTTTAGTACCATGAGACAATGGGACCCTGGACAGAGATACCTGCACAGAGGACACATGACCAAAATACTGTTTCAAGCACTATTGTGAATACCTGGTGTTGAATACGTCCTGCAGGTGACTCAAGGTTGGCACGGCCATCTAATGGTTTGGGAGCTGCTTTGTAAGTCAAAAGTTGCAGGCTCACATCCTTTCTGGAGTAACTCTTGAGCAAGGCACTTGAATTGCTTCAGTTAGCATCCACCTGTATACATGGATTGTGTGCACAGCTATGAGCTGTTTAATACAATCATAGGGCTTCTGCTAACCAAGCAATCATATGAATGAGCTTACAGTATTCTTGTGAACTTAAAGGTTATGAAATGAGAGAAATGAAATAAATGAGGTATTTCACAGGTATATTATTTAAGTATTCAGCCAGGCAGAGCAGCATTCCAGATTCGGCAGTTTTTACCCTCCCTACATTGATGTCACTAATGCACCCATCTAATGGCCATTCTTCCATTTCCAATATCCTGCGTCCATGTGAAATTTCAGGAAAACCCATAATGGCAAAACCATCATCTCCAATGACTGAGACATAAAAAAGAAGATGAAGAAGAAGAAGAGGGAACTGAGTCTGGTGAATTTACAACATCAGCTTCTCTTTTCCAGGGTTCTCCTCTCCAGGCTTCTCCTTTCCAGGGTTCTCCTCTCCAGGCTTCTCCTCTCACTTCTCTTCAGGGTTCTCCTCTCCAGGTTCTCCCTCTCTCCAGGCTTCTCTCCTTCTCTTCCAGGTTCTCCTCTCCAGGCTTCTCCTTTCCAGGGTTCTCCTCTCGTTCCTCTCAGGCTTCTCTTCTCCAGAGTTCTCCTCTCCAGGGTTCTCCTTTCCAGGGTTCTCCTCTGCAGGCTTCTCTTCTCCAGAGTTCTCCTCTCCAGGGTTCTCCTTTCCAGGGTTCTCCTTTCCAGGGTTCTCCTCTCCAGGCTTCTCTTTTCCAGGGTTCTCCTCTCCAGGGTTCTCCTCTCCAGGCTTCTCCTCTCCAGGGTTCTCCTCTCCAGGGTTCTCCTCTTCAGGGTTCCCCTCTCCAGGGTTCTCCTCTCCAGGGTTCTCCTCTCCATTGCGGAATATGGCGATAGTTTCCACTGATGACAGAAGAGAGGCCCTGTGTCTTCTTGTTTTTCCACGGAAGCTTGTTAATGAGCAGGGGAGAAAGGGGGGACATTTATCCCCCCCCGAGTTTAGCAGGGGGCACATTTTGGCTTCAGGGCACCAGGCGAGTGTGGGGCACACAGCACTGCCCCAGACTCATTTCTGTTTCTGCTAAAACTGGGAGAAAAATGAAAAAAGGGCACAAAATAGAACAAAATGAAAAAAAAAAAACGAATAAAAAAAAACTACACAGTTCATTACCTGTACTGTTTCATTTATACAGCCTTCTTTGCTCATCCATATTAAGGATGTGAATGGAGGGCACTGTATGCATAATTTTGTCTGTGTATGATGAAGTTTAATGTTCTTCATAGAAAAGTTCTGTATATGAAAAAAGTTCGAATTATTTTCGTATCAGTTTTTTATATAAAAATATTGTATGATGAAAAAGATTGAAAAAGAAAACCATAAATAAATCTTTTGTTTCATTTTTATGATGTGCTTCCCCCTGCATATTATGAAGATTTTTTGACACACAGAAATGTCACTCTGGCTTTTCAAAAAACCTCTTTGAAGTGTCTCCTGTCCAAAAATAGCAGACAGCAGCTTGTTGGCTGTAAAGTTCTGAAGAATCTTCCAGAAACCAAGCCCGGGGGGGGGAGTCTCGGGTTCGAGCCCAGCCATGTGCAAGCAAGCGACTGACAGAAGTCTGTTTTGAAGTGAAGGAGAGAGAGATTTCTAAAAAGATACATTTCTCAGCCTCGCCATCAGAGATCTGAGACTGTGGACAATGGGGTTTGAAAAACCAGACAATGACCCGTCCCGGTCTGAACCGGAACATCCGAGCGCTATTAGAAGGTTCTGGTAGAGATATCTTTGGAAAGGTGATCTGTCGTATCACTGAAATGTTCAAGTCAAACAACAGCTAATGATAATTGTTTAATACATTTTTGATAAAGCAGAGAACGTTGTTATAAATACTGAAGAAGCATAAGGTCACCAGCAAGCAAATCGCAAAAAGGACCTTAAAAATCTTTTTCATCATTTTAATTATTTGTTCTTTTGGCTGATACATTGTAACAGTAGTGAATTAATGTGCCTAAATGATTGACATGTAATTAATTGTTCTAATTTTGGATTACACTGGATACACTGATTATAGGATAACCTATTATATGATACAATTATCATTTGATATACTTACTATACAACATATTGATTATATGATAACTTAACACGATACACTTATATGAAATGCATATGATACACTGATTATAAAATATACCATGCACTGATTATATTATATACTTATTGTATGACACACATATTATATGATAGACTTATGTGATATGCTTATATCATATAATGACAGCAAACTTGGCTGTACATGCATCAAACAATGCATAAATTCTCCTGCATATTCAGAAATGACCCCAATCCATGATGATCGCCCCAGATTAATAAACATCAGCTCCATCTATAGATCTGGCGGGGGCAGAGATTCTCTAATTATGGGTTGATATCAAAATTAATATTCTAACCATTTTTTCAGAGCTGATGAAATGGTTGAAACAGATGTGCATGTTTAAAGAAACGAGCGCATAGAGTTCAGTACTCTGCTGAACCTGCCAACCAAAACTTATTACAACACACCCAGCCTTTATTAGATAAAGGCCTCATGTGGTGGAACTTTAGTATCTAACACAGACATTTTCATCTCCAAAAAATGTTTCCATATTTAATCTTCTCAGCTGGGTCTCGGAAACTGTTTTAATCCTGTTTAAAGAACAGGAGACAATATAAGATCATTATTAATATCAAACTTACCTTTTTCAAAAAGTCATGTGCTAATGTAAGCTACTGATGTCAGTTTTCTGACCTTCATGGATAACTTGAAAAAATTAGAACTATTTCTCTTTAAAAAAAAAAAACAATATGACAGTAAATCAAACTTATAGACATTTTACCTCAAAATGTATGTTTTAGCTTCTTGGTTGAAAGATGAATATCGAACACAAAGCAGGGAGCCCCGTCTCTGCAGGGACAGCCGCTAACCCTAACCCTAACTCGGGTCCATGAGAGCAGGTGGGCTGATCTAACCGTGCGATCAGCTGCTCTAATCGATCAGTTAGGCGCAGAGAGGAAACGAAGAGCCCGACAGGCCCAGCAGCCCCCCCGGCCCGGTGGGGAAAAGCACCCAGACGGACCCGTCCGGGCAAATACGCTTCAGTGCTAACGAACAGCTGAGCTGCTTAGTGCTCATAGCAACTGCATTAGCTCTTCCTGTGTCCCTGCTATTATACGAGCGGGGGGTCGACTTGTGTACGATAATGAACTGTGCCGTCCCTCCCCCTGGTGCAAAAACAAAAGAGAGCAGGAAGTAAGTCTGTTCTGGAAACTGGACTGCACTTCCTGCTGTCTTGCTTTGAAACTGGACTGCACTTCCTGCTGTCTCGCTTTGAAACTAGATGTCACTTCTTGTTGTTCCGCTTTGAAACTGGACATCACTTCCCGCTGTCCTGCTTTGAAACTAGACATCACTTCCTCCTGTCCTGCTCTGAAACTAGATGTCACTTCCTGCTGTCCTGGTTTGAACGGTTTCATTGTCCACGTCGTTCTCAAAGCTTGGCTCAGTGTGATAATTGGGCACACTCATGAAACTGCATCACATTTTCTCCCATGATGCTCTTTTAAGCCTTGAAAAGATTTGCTTAAACATACACTTGGCTCTCACAATCTGAAGCACTGGAAAGATGTTCCTCACACCAGGAGAGACTCAAATGAAGAGGAAAATGGCTCTTAAGAGAATCTTTTCTGCTTTTCTCTGTCGTGACTCATCAGGCTCTTGCATCTGTGGTTCTGGTGGGAAGGTTAACTGCAGGCAGAAGCAACACCAAGCCGGTGATCATGGGAACATTGCTCATCGTGTTCTCATTATCACTGGAAGAACATTATATAGAACTTTCAGAACCTTTAGAGTTGGACTTCAGCCTCGTATTCATTGGTTCATTTCAAACCCAACGTGCTGAAGTGTAGAGCCAATGCTGACGGACTGTGAGTATATACTCAATAGGACCTAAAAGTATTGGGACACCCCTTGGTCTGGGGCTGTTCTTCATGGTTTGGGCTAGGCTTAGTTCCAGTGAGGGCAAACCTTAATGCTACAGCAAACAATCACATTCTAGACAATTCTGTTCTTCCCCAACAGTTCCCCAAGGGAAAGGCCCTTTCCTGTTTCACCATGACAATGCCCTTAGACACACAGCAAGGTCAATATATAAATGGTTTTGTCAAGAACAGTGTGGAAGAACTTGACTGGCCTGCACAGAGCCCTGACCTCAACCCCATCCAGCACCTTTGGGATCAATTGGAAAACCAACTGTGAGCCAGGCTTAATCACCCAATCAGAGCCTGACCTGCCAAATACACACACACACACACACACACACACACACACACACACACACACACACACACACACACACACACACACACACACACACACACAAACACACACACACACACACACAACACAAACACACACACACACACAAAACACACACACACACACACACACACACACACACACACGTACACACGCCATACGACGCACCGGCAGGTCCAGTAACCTGAGCACAGACTGTACACTGCAGCCACGTCACACATTCACGCACAACGCACTGAGGTCATACCGACACAGACACACACACACAGACTACAAACACACACACACACACAACGCACACACACACGACACACAACCACACAGTCCACGTTCTGCACCTAGACTGTACTGAGGTCAGTATCTCTGAGCACAGACTGTACTGAGGTCAGTATCTGTGAGCACAGACTGTACTGAGGTCAGTATCTGTGAGCACAGACTGTACTGAGGTCAGTATCTGTGAGCACAGACTGTACTGAGGTCAGTATCTGTGAGCACAGACTGTACTGAGGTCAGTATCTGTGAGCACAGACTGTACTGAGGTCAGTATCTCTGAGCACAGACTGTACTGAGGTCAGTATCTGTGAGCAGACTGTACTGAGGTCAGTATCTGTGAGCACAGACTGTACTGAGGTCAGTATCTGTGAGCACAGACTGTACTGAGGTCAGTAACTCTGAGCACAGACTGTACTGAGGTCAGTATCTGTGAGCACAGACTGTACTGAGGTCAGTAACTCTGAGCACAGACTGTACTGAGGTCAGTATCTGTGAGCACAGACTGTACTGAGGTCAGTATCTGTGAGCACAGACTGTACTGAGGTCAGTATCTGTGAGCAGACTGTACTGAGGTCAGTATCTGTGAGCAGACTGTACTGAGGTCAGTATCTGTGAGCACAGACTGTACTGAGGTCAGTATCTGTGAGCAGACTGTACTGAGGTCAGTATCTGTGAGCACAGACTGTACTGAGGTCAGTATCTGTGTGTACTGGATGGCTTTATCCAGCTGCTACTCATTTAGTCCAGTCACTTACCCAGTCCTTCCCAAGAGGCTAGGGGTCCTGATCGCTGGCTATCAGTAGCACACACAGATAGCTTTTACACAGTTCTAAAACGAATGGCTTGCCAATGGAAATGAGTGAGCCATTGACATGTACTTGTTATTTCATAAAGTAACTATTACATTGTGAAAAAAAGCTATCCAGTACTTTTCTGTGGCATATTTGTATTAAGCACAGCTTTATTTTCCAGAGTAAAAGTGTATGAGTGCCCCTTATTTTAATTGTCATCCAGCGGTGCAGTTAAGGACTTGCTAATGGATCTGTGCTATCAGCAGCTATTTATGTGCACAACCCCAGTACATTTTTACCGTGTTCATGCTAATGCAATTCTACTTCAGACTCCTGCCCTCTTCAGTCAGTGAGTTCTGTCCAAGCGACCAAAACTGGGCTGCGTTTTTGTTGCTCACTTCCTTGTGTTGATGAGAGACGTTTCTCACTATACCCACACCACTAAACACAAACCACTGATACCCACACCGCTGAAAACAAACCACTGATACCCACACCGCTGAACACAAACCACTGATACCCACACCGCTGAACACAAACCACTGATACCCACACTGCTAAACACAAACCACTACTACTCAACACAGCTGAACACAAAACAGAATCCTCTTTCATATGTTCTAGTTTGTACACTCAGTGACTTTACTCAGTTATGAAAATGAATCTGGCGATGTTAGATGCATTGAAGTGCTTCAATTCTGTTTTTGATTTAAATTTTTTGTTTTTATTTTTTTTCTCTGAGCTACAGGTGCACTTCAGGTTGCTTTATGGAACTCATCAGTGAAAGTGGAAAGTTGTTTAACGACATAACAGTGTAAAGTAGTGCGGTAAAAACCGTTAAAACATGACTTTGGATACACTCATCAACAACCCACAATGGCTTCAAGTGCCCTTCCAAAGTGCCTAAGTACTTTCCGAACAGCTCACACGTCCCAAAAAAAACAAAAAACAAAAAACTGTTATTCCGTTTCTTAGCGGTAAAAGGAGCTGAACACCTGTGGTCTCGTCTGGCGGACGGATTCCTCTGCATTGTCTGAGCACCTGAGTGGGATCGCAGCTCTTAATGGGCCAGCGATGGTACTTTCCTTTTCGCTGTTTTTTTCAGGCCTATTTTCCCATCAACAGATGTTTCTCTCCTCTCTATGCCCCATTTGCTGATGAAATGAGAAATTTCTCTCTGAAGTGGAAGGCATGGGAGATTGAGGGGGGGGGGGGGAGGGGGGGGTGACTCATGCTATTTGGGCAGACTTGTGGATTTTTCACTTTTGCGTGTAAGAAAGACGAGATTGATTTACACCTCATCCAGCGCTTTCCATAGGGAACGTTCCAGCTAAGGAGATGAGACTGTCATCCGTCCGACAGATAAAGGCCTCCTTCCCGAGTCTGATGTGGGGGGGGGGGGGAATTAAGAGCCTGCAGGGTTAATACATACCTGTCCCCCCTCCCCCTTTTGCTTCAGAAAAAAATGAGAGAGGAAGGAACATCCTTTGAAATGACAGAAAAAAATACCTGAGATTCATTGATTTTTTTTGAAGTGCAAAAGCTACAAGTACAAAAACCACAGTAAAAAAAACTCAGCTGAACAGAGAAGGCACCTTACACTCAGACCGCATCTGACAAAATCACCTGTGGTGCATTGTGGGAACGCTGGATTTAAAAAAAAATACATGGAAGTGTTAGCTATGCTAAGCTTCACCATGGAAACGGATCCACTTTGCTGGATCACGGCGAGTTCTGAAATCCACTGATCTAAAGCTCGGTGGCAGAGCTGGGGAGGGACCGTGCGGAACAGCTCGAAACAAGCGAAGAAAACTTTTAAAAGGAAACGCAAGCGCGATATTAAAACATATCGTCTCTCCAGCAGCATCAGCACCTTTAGAGACCCAAGGGACACTGATAAGAGCTTCTGTCAGGGTCCTCTGGGCAATAAAAAGCTTTACTCATCTGTTGGCTCTCCAGCAGCTGCCAAAAAGTCTGTGCTGAGGATATTTTTCTAAAACAACAAAATTAATGTTCAGTCCATCGCAAATCAAATGCTTTGCGATCCATCACAAGTTCTGCAGAGACAGCAGTGGATCAGAGTCTGCAGGGTAAGAGCAGTTTGCTGAAAGAACAGTCACAGCCCGTCAGAAGCGTCAGGTGTGCTAATGCCTCCTTTAATATGCAGGCGCTGGGGAAAAGATTTATTTACTGATGCAATTTCACACCTGTTGGCTGTACTTCAGTGAGAGGATTTTGGAGAATAGGGGTTTCATGGTCTCCTAGAGCCCATTTAATGCTAAGAGGGGCTCGCCTGGCTCTGTGGAGTCTTTTATTTTCACTACTTACATGCAGTCACATGACCATATACTGCTGGTCACATGACCACATATTGCTTACTGCTGGTCATATGACCCCATACTGCTTGCTGCTGGTCAAATGACCCCCTACTGCATAGTGCTGGTCACATGACCCCAACCCTAACCCAAACTGCGGTGCAGTCAGAGTAACTCATCCCAAACTACAGTGCAGTCGGAGTAACTCATCCCAAACTACGGTGCAGTCGGAGTAACTCATCCCAAACTACGGTGCAGTCGGAGTAACTCATCCCAAACTACGGTGCAGTCGGAGTAACTCATCCCAAACTACGGTGCAGTCAGAGTAACTCATCCCAAACTACCAGGCAGGTGCAGTCAGAGTAACTCATCCCAAACTACGGCACAGTCAGAGTAACTCATCCCAAACTACGGTGCAGTCAGAGTAACTCATCCCAAACTACGGTGCAGTCAGAGTAACTCATCCCAAACTACGGTGCAGTCAGAGTAACTCATCCCAAACTACGGTGCAGTCAGAGTAACTCATCCCAAACTACGGGCAGTCAGAGTAACTCATCCCAAACTACGGTACAGTCAGAGTAACTCATCCCAAACTACGGCGCAGTCAGAGTAACTCATCCCAAACTACGGTGCAGTCAGAGTAACTCATCCCAAACTACGGCACAGTCAGAGTAACTCATCCCAAACTGCGGTGCAGTCAGAGTAACTCATCCCAAACTACGGTGCAGTCAGAGTAACTCATCCCAAACTACGGTGCAGTCAGAGTAACTCATCCCAAACTACGGTGCAGTCAGAGTAACTCATCCCAAACTACGGTGCAGTCAGAGTAACTCATCCCAAACTACGGCACAGTCAGAGTAACTCATCCCAAACTGTGGTGCAGTCAGAGTAACTCATCCCAAACTACGGTGCAGTCAGAGTAACTCATCCCAAACTACGGCAGCTCGTCCCCGTGCCGGCACACACAGCGCCAGGCCGCCACGCGTGTTGCTAAGAGAAGAGCGGAGAGCCAAAGCTCAGACAGGAGATGTGTCAACACTGCAGCTGACGCCGGCGTCTACGCTCGTCTTCGAAGTTTCACACAACTTCACATCAGCTGGAGGGACGAGGGAGGAAAGGGAGGGACGCGCGGCTGAACCTGGCCCCGCGCCAGAGGGAAGGACACCGAAGAACCAGCGGCAGCATCCGCGCACCCGTGTGTGTTCACTCAGGGAAACGTCAAGGAAAGAGACGACTCGCGAGCATTCTGGAAAAAAAGGACCTCACGTTTATTTACCGTTAAACAAGTGTAAGACTTTACACAGATTCCTAGTCATGAGTTCCTCTTTCCTTTCACAAAATAACAAAATAGGCAAAAGAAGCAAGAGAAAGACTGGAGTGCTGGAACACACATAGAGATCTGTACAGAAACGAGAGCTGCACACCCCTATCCCTTTAAGAGAAAAAAAGAGTGGAGGTTACTTCACTTCCTGTCAGTTATTTGAACACTTCCTGTCAAGTATCTTACAGTAAAATAAATTATTTAACTCACATCAAATTTGTGCAAAGACATGGCGTTACAGCCTGAAATGGGAGGGTCCACAGCCTCAGTGCCGAGGGGCGTGGCGTTTCGGTGAAGGAAGCCATATTATAGCGCACCAGACCTGCCCTTCAGTACAGCATTAAAATGAAAAAAAAAAGTAATTTTTTTTTTTTTTACAATGAGTGGAATTTAAAAGGAAAAAAAAAACATTTTTATAACATGTGCAACCTTTACACGATCAGTCCCTTCTCAGAAACTTTAAAACGTATAATTAAAATGTCTCATTTATAAATGACATTCAATTAGAATTTACATAAAGGGGAGATAAATCAGACCTTGGGCTGCGTCCCTTCAGAAAGGTGTAATGCAGTCCCCCTCAAACCGTCCGGGGGTCAGGCGTTCCTAACCTCACAGTCCCCCTCAAACCTCACCGTCCCACGCAAACCTCACCGTCCCACTCAAACCTCACCGTCCCACTCAAACCTCACCTTACCGTCCCACTCAAACCTCACCGTCCCACTCAAACCTCACCGTCCCACTCAAATCTCACCGTCCCACTCAAACCTCACCGTCCCACTCAAACCTCACCGTCCCACTAAAACCTCACCGTCCCACTCAAACCTCACCGTCCCACTCAAACCTCACCGTCCCACTCAAACCTCACCGCCCCACGCAAACCTCACCGTCCCACTCAAACCTCACCGTCCCTCTCAAACCGTCCTGGTTGCTGCGACAGGCCCGTCTGGCATGCTCGCTTCTGGAGAAGGTGGGAACAAAACGGGTCCGACATCCATTGACGCCGCTGTGAGGGGTACAAGCCCAAACTGATCCAAACCGAACCGGATCCCTGGCCAATCTCAAATCTCACAACATCAACGACAAAAAACGAAACAAAAAATATAAAAAATGCTGTGATTCCAAAAACTACTAGGGGTCTGAAAAACCCAGCGTAGGTGTTCCAGGAAGGCGGAGTTTGGTTTGGTGGGGGAGGGGCTGAACTGAGTTGGGGGCGGGGCTCATAAGCTAGTGACCAGCTGCATCTGTCCGTCACTGGCAGCCTCCTCCTCGGGGGCGGGGTCCTCTTTGATGAGGTAATAGGGCTGGATGGGCGGGGCGTGGCCCAGTTCGGGGGTGCCCGTGTAGTAAACGTCCTCAGGCAGGCTGTGCTGGCCCCGCCCCTCGCCGCCCTCCTCCCTCCGCCCCTCGCCGTCCTCCCCCCCCCCCCACCCCCCGTCCGCCTCGGGTGTGTCCGTCAGGTTCGGGAGGCTGGTGTACAGGGAGTCTCTGTTTGTGGGCGGAGCCTCTTGATCGGAACGGTGTGGGGGTGAAGCCAGGTACGCGCCCCGCCCCTCGGATGCGGGGGCGGCGGGGGGGCCGCGGGGGGGGTACAGGAGCGAGTGAGTCCTCTGGGGCAGCAGCGGCGCCTCGAGCCCCGCCCCCGGGGGGTCGCCGAGCACCAGCGATGGGGCGTCGCTCCCGGCGACTGTCACGCCCACACCGCGCTCGCCGCTCTGGCTCCCCCTGCTGGTGCGGAGGTTGTTCTGCACAAGCTCGGAGATGATCATCTTCTCAAAGGCGGCGTCGTCCAAGGGGAGCCCACAGGGGGCGCCCTCCACCAGGCCGCCCTTGCCCAGGGAGTAGCTGCTGCTGAAGTTACCATTGAGAGGGAGGGTGTCCATCAAACTGCTGGCGTGGGCATTGCTGAGGGAATGTCCTGCAAGTGCAACACAGAGGACGTGGTGTTCAACACTGCAGAGAGCAAGCCCGCCTGCACAAGCACACCGAACACCAAACACAGACACCGTAATACTGTTCAGGACTCCCCCAGGCTCACACTAAAGATCGACACAAATAAACATCAGTACCTATACCTTGTACCTTATTGAACCTGTTTGTAGTTGTCCAATGACCATGACATGCACTTTTGTACGTCGCTTTGGATAAAAGCGTCGGCTAAATAAATGTAATGTAAATGTAATCAGCACGGAGCGCTTTCATTAGAGGAAAGTGATTTTCCCCAGATCCCTAACTTAGGGGAAATTACTGAGGACTACCGATAAGAATTAATGTCCAGACGTTAAAATTCACCGAATCGTGCAGAAGCTTTTTTGTTGTTCTACGCCTGAAATTGAAGCCTCTGGCTCAAGAGAGGACATTTCAGATCCGCCTCGCTGCAGATTGAGAGACACACTTCACGCTTTCGTCCTGAACAACATTAACAACAGACATAAAAATAAACATCACGCCCACAGAGAGAAATAAAGGTACAGATGTGCAGCACACAGAGATCCCTGGAGACAGACAACCTGCTCCCTGCACACCACACACAGACCTCACACACACCTTACACACTCACACACACACACCACACACATGATCTCACACACACCTTACACACTCACACACACACACTCTCACACTCACACCTCACTCTCACACACAAACTCACATCTCACTCACTCACACACACACTCTCACACATCTCACACACACACACGTGCAGCAGTGGAATGACTCACGTTGGACATCTGACAGCATGTGAGCCGGCTACCTGGTCTATGAAAGCCACATGAGCAGAAGAAAGTAAAGCAGATGAATAATAATCACTGAGGGGAAGCAGCACAAGCAAATCATAATCAAATCAAAAACAGCCAGGCCCTCCCGCAGACATTCAGCACTGACTCTCCCGTTTCTCTGACTCCTTCTGTGGGAAGCTGTGTCTGTGAGGTGCCAGAGAGGTGCATTATGGGAGAGCTGAGAGTGGTGCATTGTGGGAGAGCTGAGAGTGGTGTATCATGTGTAAGCTCAGAGAGTGTTGCATTATGGGAGTGCTCAGAGAGTGTTTTATTATAGGAGTGCTGAGAGTGGTGCATCATGGGTGAGCTCAGGGAGTGTTGCGTTATGGGAATTCACAGAGTGGTGCATAGTGGGAGCAAGGGCAAAGCCTCCACCCTTCTCTGTGTGCTCCTCAATGACACTGTCTATAGCTGACGGTACAGCATGAATTGAGTGGTGCATTGTGGGAGAGCTGTAGGTGAACAGAGTCATTACCCACGTTATTCTGAGGGTTTGCCTTCACTGTGGGAGTTTAGTGTTGGACTTAGTGTTAGAATCTGCTGTGAAAATCTCAATCTCCTCCCTCTCATAACCTCTCTCTCCCTCTTTTCTACTTCCCACCCTCTCTCTCTCCCTCTCCTCCTCTCCCACAACCTCTCTCTCCCTCTTTTCTACTTCCCACTCTCTCTCTCTCTCTCTTCCTTTCCCTCTCTCCTTGTCTCTCACAACTTCTCTCTCCCTCTTTTCTCCTTATCTTTTCTCTCTCCCTCCCTCTCCCTCTCTCTTTCCCTCCTTCTACCTCTGGTGATTTGTCTCTTGTTTTTAAACATGCTTCCACTTAGCTCTAATCTGTGCACCACACGCCCACAGCAACCACTGATCAGGGCTGTTTTTAGGTCTTTAAAATCATGCCAAAATAAAACCAATAAATAAACCACATTGGATGAGTAAATATTCACTTGCATACTGGTCTCTTTGTACATCCCTAGATGGAAGCATAAGAGCAAAGGAAAATAAAAGGAAAATCCAAGGTTCAATTACAACATTACTTTTGTTTTACAAATTCAAATAATTTTGCAAATGATGAAAATTGTGCTGAATAATAACGGAAAGGAGGAGTTTAAACAAGCTTTAGAGTGATCTGTACGATTTAGGAGAACTACATCTCCCAGCATGCACAGGCACAGACCTCAGAACATTTATGCTAATATTAAAAGCACTTATTCACTGGGGACACATTTCATTTGTACTCCAGAACAGAGGAGTCTCCCTGAGCTGGATTTTCCCGTAAGAATTATCATATTTTAGCAGCAAAATAAAGGCAAGCTCTTTCCCATTAGCAAATAAATGGGATTAAAATGTTGAAGAAGCTATTTGCTGAAGACAGAATATTTAGCATCTCTATACCCAAAGCTTGGCAAAGCTCTTTAGAGAACAGAGGAGGAGTTACAGGAGAGAGAGCGAGAGAGCCTGCCTGCACAGAACCAGCCAATCAGATCAATGCAAAGACTTAACCATGAAAATCAATGAATGTTTATACCGGTGTTCTAACTCTCTGACAAGTAAAAGAGCAAGTGATACACTACTTTCTGCCTGTGTGACGCTATATTTACAATAAGGCGTTAGTGAACAGGTGTGTAGGTGCAGACCAGGTAGAGGGCACACCGGTTCTTACAGTAATGTGTTAGTGAACAGGTGTGTAGGTGCAGACCAGGTAGAGGGCACACCTGTTCTTACAGTAATGTGTTAGTGAACAGGTGTGTAGGTGCAGAACAGGTAGAGGGCACACCTGTATTGACAGTAATGTGTTAGTGAACATGTGTGTAGGTGCAGAACAGGTAGAGGGCACACCTGTTCTTAGAGTAATGTGTTAGTGAACAGGTGTGTAGGTGCAGAACAGGTAGAGGGCACACCTGTTCTTACAGTAATGTGTTAGTGAACAGGTGTGTATGTGCAGAACAGGTAGAGGGCACACCTGTATTGACAGTAATGTGTTAGTGAACATGTGTGTAGGTGCAGAACAGGTAGAGGGCACACCTGTTCTTACAGAGTATGATGTTAGGTGAACGGGGGTTGTTGTGGTAGTGAAGGGGTAGTGCAGAACAGGTAGAGGGCACACCTGTTCTTACAGTAATGTGTTAGTGAACAGGTGTGTAGGTGCAGAACAGGTAGAGGGCACACCTGTTCTTACAGTAATGTGTTAGTGAACAGGTGTGTAGGTGCAGAACAGGTAGAGGGCACACCTGTTCTTACAGTAATGTGTTAGTGAACAGGTGTGTAGGTGCAGAACAGGTAGAGGGCACACCTGTTCTTACAGTAATGTGTTAGTGAACAGGTGTGTAGGTGCAGAACAGGTAGAGGGCACACCTGAGTTAAAGAGGGGGGCGGTGGTCTCAGCCAGTAAGGTGTTATAGGGGTTAGTGCCGTGCGCTCGGAGGAGGGGGTTAGTGAGCAGGTAATTTCCCGACATTCCTAGAACAATGAGACAGAAAAGGACAGGTAAGGACAGGTAAAAGGACAGGTAAGGACAGGTATGGACAGGACAGGTAAGGACAGAAGGATAGGTAAGGACAGGTAAAAGGATAAAAGGACAGAAAAGGATGGGGAAAAGGACAGGTAAGGACAGACAGACAGGTAAGACCACACACACACAAACTCATCTTTCATTTCTTCCTGCCATGATCCATTTTAACCGCTATTATTTTACACTCATATTTCAGCCAATCAGACGTGTGAGAGGGGATGTGAAGGTGGCACTGCAGGAGCATGCTGGGAATGAAAGGATGCACTCCAGACAAAAGAAGCAAAATTACTCTCTCAAAACAGGCCTCAAGTGTTTTTCATCCTGTGCTGAAAAGAACAAGCCAAAGCAGAGAACAGAAACTGTGTTTTTCATCCTGTGCTGAAAATAACAAGCTAAAGCAGAGAACAGAAACTGAATGCAGAGCATCAGGTGATTTTTCCAGCAGATGTTTGACCCTTTCATTCGAGAGACGACACTGGCAGGCGATGAGCAAACCGCTATCAGCAGTTTAGACAATGAGGCTCTACCACCATCCAACACTAGCATCACCATTAAAAAACAACAGGTAACTCTTACAAACACCTCCTGCTAACAGGTAACTCTTACAAACACCTCCTGCTAACAGGTAACTCTCACAAACACCTCCTGCTAACAGGTAACTCACACAAACACCTCCTGCTAACAGGTAACTCTCACAAACACCTCCTGCTAACAGGTAATGCACTCACACAAACTCCTGGGTTAAACTGAACCAAGTCTGCAGAAACTCACAAATTATTCAGATAAACCATGCTAATGCAGCAATCAGCAATCAGCACTGGATTCTGCAGGGCACAGAATCACACCTCTTTGAACACACATCGCTCTGTGAATGCACAGCTCTGTGAACACACATCGCTCTGTGAATGCACAGCTCTGTGAACACACATCACTCTGTGAATGCACACCTCTGTGAACACACATCGCTCTGTGAATGTACACCTCTGTGAACACACATCGCTCTGTGAATGCACAGCTCTGTGAACACACATCGCTCTGTGAATGCACAGCTCTGTGAACACACATTGCTCTGTGAATGTACACCTCTGTGAACACATTGCTCTGTGAATGTACACCTCTGTGAACACATCGCTCTGTGAATGCACAGCTCTGTGAACACACATCGCTCTGTGAATGTACACCTCTGTGAACACATCGCTCTGTGAATGCACAGCTCTGTGAAAGCACATCTGAGAGCTCCAGCTCGTCTCTGTACTGATGTTCCTCAGGGAGGGAGGGTTATGGGTAGAGGGAGGAATTCTGTTCAGGTGAAACAGTCATTTCTCCTCGTACAGTGGCTGGGTTTCCTGCCTCATCTGAGTATTAGTGCCACGGTAACGCAGGCGGCTCCACGGTAATGCAGGCGGCTCCACGGTAACGCTGGCCGCTCCACGGTAACGCTGGCCGCTCCACGGTAACGCTGGCCGCTCCACGGTAATGCTGGCGGCTCCACGGTAACGCTGGCGGCTCCACGGTAACGCTGACGGATGCACGGTAACGCTGGCGGCTCCACGGTAACGCAGGCGGCTCCACGGTAACGCTGGCCGCTCCACGGTAATGGTGGCCGCTCCACGGTAACGCTGGCGGCTCCACGGTAACGCAGGCGGCTCCACGGTAACGCAGGCGGCTCCACGGTAACGCTGGCGGCGCCACGGTAACGCAGGCGGCTCCACGGTAACGCTGCGTGCGGCTGCGTTTGGCAATGAACACTGACTCGCTGGCTCCCCGCCTCCCCACCCCCTCCCCTCCATCCCAGCGGAGATGGGGTCACTCAGAGTTTAACATCATCTTCTCTTCCTCTTATTTATGTAGCCCTTAAATAAAACATGGAGCCATTAAAAACACACATTCCTATGAATAATGGCTGCTTCTTCCCTGTCAGTTTCCTGTCAGGTAAGGGTCATATACCAGCCCCCCCCCCCCACCCCCACATCCTGCACCTCTCTGCACAGACCAGCACAGAGACCTGCCCCCCCCATATCCTGCACCTCTCTGCACAGACCAGCACAGAGACCTGCCCCCCCCACCCCCACATCCTGCACCTCTCTGCACAGACCAGCACAGAGACCTGCCCCCCCCCCCAAATCCTGCACCTCTCTGCACAGACCAGCACAGAGACCTGCCCCCCCCCCCATATCCTGCACCTCTCTGCACAGACCAGCACAGAGACCTGCCCCCCCCCATATCCTGCACCTCTCTGCACAGACCAGCACAGAGACCTGCTCCCCCCCCCCAATCCGCACCCTCTGCACGACCGCCAGTGGTGTAAGAAAGGTGGACAGACGCAGCAGGGAGGTGGTGTAAGAGAAAGGGTGGAGCTGTACTGTGGTACTGCAGCTTGGTTGAGGGTGGAGGTGGTGTAAGAGAGAAAGGGTGGAGCTGCACTGTGGTACTGCAGCTTGGTTGAGGGTGGAGGTGGTGTAAGAGAGAAAGGGTGGAGCTGCACTGTGGTACTGCAGCTTGGTTGAGGGTGGAGGTGGTGTAAGAGAGAAAGGGTAGAGCTGCACTGTGGTACTGCAGCTTGGTTGAGGGTGGAGGTGGTGTAAGAGAGAAAGGGTGGAGCTGCAATGTGGTACTGCACCTTGGTTGAGGGTGGAGGTGCTGTTGATGTCTCCTGAGATAAAGGAGGATTCCGACTGCTTCCTGACCGTGTCATTCCACATTCTTCTAATCCGGCTCTGAGGAGAAAACACACACACACACACACACACACATACACGCACACGCACGCACATACAGACACACACAGACAGACACACACACGCACAGACACCAACGCACACACATACACAGACACAGACACAGACACACACACACACACAGAGACACACAGACACACGGTAAGAGAGTAAAGTACCTGTGTAGTGGAGTAACGGGTCTGGCTTTGCCTGTGTAGCGGGTGTGGCTGTACCTGTGTAAAGGAGTAGTGGGTGCGGCTGTACCTGAGTAGTGGGCGTGGTTGTACCTCTGAAAAGGAGTAGTGGGTGTGGCTGTACCTGTGAAAAGGAGTGGCGGGTGTGGCTGTACCTGTGAAAAGGAGTGGCGGGTGTGGCTGTACCTGTGTAGCAGAGGAGTAGCGGGTGTTGACTCTGGAGGTGGAGGTCTTTGTGGAGCTGTGGGAGTTCTCACCGGCCCCCCCTCGACAACAGTGAGCCTGACGCAGGCACTTACTGTACTCCTTACGCACCTGAGACAGACACACAGACAGACAGACAGACAGAACCTGCATATTCAGCATTTACTGTACTCCTTACGCACCTGAGACAGACACAGACAGACAGACAGACAGACAGAACCTGCATATTCAGCATTTACTGTACTCCTTACGCACCTGAACTCCAAAACATGACCGTGGGGCTGAGTATCAGGGTGCATTCGGGGTGAGATGGGGGACCATGGGGCTGAGTATCGGGGTGCATTCGGGGTGAGATGGGGGACCATGGGGCTGAATATCGGGGTGCATTCGGGGTGAGACGGGGGACCGGACTCACCTTCTTCTGCAGCAGGCAGTGGAAGGTGAAGATGAAGACCCCCTGCAGGGTGTTGAAGACGATGAAGAGGTACGCCATCACGACGGACGACTCGTTGATGAAGAAGAGGCCGAACGACCAGGTCAGGCCCAGCAAGCACAGCAACGCGAAGGCTCCCAACACCCAGGACCTGCCCAAAAGCACACAGCACCCCACTTCAGACAAACAGGCTCCCCTCAAACCACAGTGTACCCAAAGGTGTTAAACAGGCTTGAGGTGAGGGCTCTGTGCCGGCCAGTCAAGTTCCTCCACACCGTTCCTGACAAAACAATTTCTACATGGACATCGCTGTGTGCCTAGGGGCATTGTCATGCTGAAACTAGAATAACCAAGCACTGGAACTAAGGGGCCTAGCCAAACCATGAAAAACAGCCCCAGACCAAGGGGTGTTCAGATACTTTTGGCCATACAGTGTATCTGTCAGTCTGCAGAAGCCTCTCTCGGTGAGGGGGGGGGAGTGCTCGGTCGCCATGGCGAGGAGACGTACCTGATGTTCTCCATGCGGCTGGAGTCGGGCTTGAGGGAGGAGGAGCTCTTCAGCAGCTTCACCAGGCTCAGCACCAGGAAGACCACGTTCAGCTGCAGAACACAAGAGCAGCGCAGTCACCCCTGCGCAGTCAGAGCAGCGCAGGGCCCGTGCATTTATGCACCGCATTTCAGCATCCTGCTCCATGCATTTAATGCACCCGCATTTCAGCATCCTGCTCCACGCATTTAATGCACCCGCATTTCAGCATCCTGCTCCACGCATTTAATGCACCCGCATTTCAGCATCCTGCTCCACGCATTTAATGCGCCCGCATTTCAGCATCCTGCTCCATGCATTTAATGCACCTGCATTTCAGCATCCTGCTCCATGCATTTAATGCCCGCATTTCAGCATCCTGCTCCACGCATTTAATGCACCCGCTTCAGCATTTCACGCATTCCTGCTCGCATTGCCATTTAATGCACCTGCATTTCAGCATCCTGCTCCATGCATTTAATGCACCCGCTTGCCGTCAGAAATCATGCAGGCTGCGCTAATCCTGCAGCTCTGCACACATTTCACAACAACAGCAGCCAGGAGGCCAGCTCCGGAGAACCACAGAGAATAACATCCAGTGTTTATTCACAAACACACAGAATCCACCGTCAACATTTCATATTATATTTATATATTAAACAGACAGGGTATTAAGTGCTGTGGATTTGCAGCCTGTTTATTTATTGTCGGATATGAGAATGAGAAACCTGGGGTGATTACATTTCACAGAAACACGGGACAGGCATTAGAACACTATAACAGGGAGATTAGTGCTCCTGGCTTTTCCTGCCGTACTGTGTCCCACAGCACACAAACAATACGAGCATGCAGCAATATCACAAAAACACCTGGATATTTCAAGGAGATAAAGTCATAAAAATGACAAGGCAAAAAAAAAAAGCAGACTGAGATTTGGGTAAATCTGGGGTGCCCCTGCACGCAAGGTTGTGGAACGATCTCGAGATCTCCGTCTGCAGCGATTAACTGGAGAGTTACTGTTTCAAACACTTTAAAAGTGAAAGTGTCAAACACTTGCTCTCTCAATCATTCACTCATTCACACCCGCTTCTGATGCTGGCCCACGCTCACACTGCACAGCAGGAGCAGGTTAGCTGTAGTATAGTGGATAGGGCTGTGTGTGTGTGTGTGTGTGTGTGTGTGTGTGTGTGTGTGGTGTGTTGAGTGTGCTGTGTGGGTGTGTGTGTGTGTGTGTGTGTGTGTGTGTGTGTGTGTGTGAGTGTGCGTGTGTGTGTGTGTGTGTGTGTGTGCGTGTGTGTGTGTGTGTGTGTGTGTGTGAGTGACACACAAGCACAGTGCTTACCGTGATGATGAGAGTGACAGGGCCGATAAAACTCCAGATGAATGATATCCACCAGGCCGACCTTCAAACAAGCAACATGTTACCACACGTGCCGCACCCAAAACAACACACACGTACACACACTGCATACTACACAATCACACAACAACTACACATGCACTAACAACTACCAACCACACCATTACACATGCACCATTACTTACACTTACACACACACACCTGTATATACACATACATAACTCACACACACACTAACATAACCACAACATTACACATTCACCATTACTTACACACACACACACACACACACATTAAAGGTTCTGAGAGGGGCAAATTGGGTGTTTCTCAGAATTGTGTGAGATGTGTGTCCCGCTAAAGGTTCTGAGAGGGGCAACTTGGGTGTTTCTCAGTGCTGAGTGGGACGTGTGTCCTGCCGATCGTGCCTCAGGCCGAGCTCGGCTCATCCCGCCAAGCGTAACCATAAACGCACGCAGTCAGACAGACAGACAGCAGAAGCATAGAAGCACGGCTGCGGGGGATCGCTCACGCCGTCTCGGTGCCGTAGCTGTGGCGGTCGATCGCGGCAGAAACGCCCACCACTATGGCAGGGATCAGGTAGCCGGAGACATAGTAGTACTTCCTGCGGGAACCTTGGCTCTCGAAAACCTCGACCAGCGACAGGTAGAGCTGCACGGACTCCAGGCACAGCCAGGAGAAGGCGGAGAGGAAGAGGAAGTGCAGGAGACCGGCGATGATGGCGCAGCCCAGCTGAATATAGACATAGAAAGAGAGAGAGAGCGAGGCATTAATGACACAGACAGAGAGAGAGAGAGTGAAGGATTAATGAACCACTTCAACACCAACACTCCCCTCTCATTCCAGCACTGCCATTCCACATTACTGCCATTCATTTTGGGATGGAGAGAGACAGAAAGCAAGAGAGAGAGAGGGAGAGAAGGGAGAGGTACAGAGATTTAAAAAAAAGGCAGAGAGGGAGAAGGAGCGAGGAAGAAAGAGAAAATCTGAAGACTTTCAGAGATACTTCTTCAGCTCTACAGGGCTTTTTACAGAGAAATAAAAAATAAACCAACTCATTAAAGCATAAGTGCAGAAGAATATTTAGTGTAAAATACAGATTAAACAGCTGCAGGGGTGCGGCATGAACTCATAACAGCTCATTCTTTCCCCCCATCCTCATCCCCCCCCCCCCCCAATCCTAATCTCCCTTACCTCACCCTTACCCCCCACGTTCCCGGTGTGTGAATTATCCCCCCCATCATAATTTTCCCAAATCTCAACCTCAGCCTGTCACTCCTGCTACACTACCACACACAGTCTGCTGAAGCAGGAGAGATAGAGAGAGAGGGGGAGGGAGACTGAGGGGGGAGAGAGAAAGAGAGGGGAGGGGAGAGAGAGAGAACGGTGGGGAGAGAGAGGGGAGGGGACAGAGGGGGGGGGGGTAGGGAGATAATTAAAAACTAACTTGAGTACATAAAAAGACATTCAGAAATTAAATTACATCAACCAACTCTCCCAAAAAATACCAAAAGAATCAAAGTCAAAAAGACAGCAAATCATCTTACACTGTACATAGCACATTAACTATGCCACCCCCCCCAAAAAAAAAAGAGAGAAAGGGAGGGAGAGAGACTATCCTTCCACAGCAGAGCAAACTGAAGGCTTTTTACTCAGTCTCTCATAAATAATAGAACAGAGGGATAGTGACAGATCACAGGAAATGAAACGCCTTTATAGCACTTTAAACACCACTTCTGTCCCCGTTGGGGGGGTTGTGGGGGGGGGGGGCTGAGTCAGACCACAAGGCCAGTCTGCACACTCTAATCTTCTCTCTTTCACAGGAACGTTGTTTAAACGCCACAGGTACAGGGGGGAACATTACGTCACACAAAAACAGAAAGGAGCAGAAGGCCAGTGAATCAACTGCCCATCTAGCTGGGATGACTAAGGCCTGGCTGAACGATAACAGATCAGCTAAATCCACAGACCCAACATGAACCCAACATTAACTCAACGCTAACTTAGCACTAACTCAACACTAACCCAGCACTAACACAACATTAACCCAGCCCCAACCTAACATTAAACTAGCACTAACCCAGCACTAACCTAACACTAACTTAGAACTAACCTATCAATTATCTAACTCAACACTAACCTAGCACTAAACTCACAGTAACCAGGCACTAACTCAACACTAACCCAACACGAACCTAGCACTAACCCAGTACTAGCTAATCTCTAACCCAACCTAGCAGTACTTGCAGCAGTAGCAGTAGCAATAGTAGTAATACCAGAAGTAGCAGTGCTCAATATATCCCAA
The DNA here is from genome assembly GCF_018555375.3 of Anguilla rostrata. Classification (NCBI taxonomy): domain Eukaryota; kingdom Metazoa; phylum Chordata; class Actinopteri; order Anguilliformes; family Anguillidae; genus Anguilla; species Anguilla rostrata. The sequence goes on along the minus strand of NC_057938.1, from coordinate 633,527 downwards.
GAAAGGGGGGAATTTATTACTGAATACTACAGCTGACCCTCAGACACTGCAGAGTGTTGAGAACCTGCACACAGGTAAGAGGGGCAGATAACAGGTAAGGTCTGAGCACACCTAAAGGCTGTAATCTCTCACACACCTGAAAGCTGTAATCTCACACACCGGAGCGCAGTAATCTCTCACACACCTGAACGCAGTAATCTCTCACACACCTGAACGCTGTAATCTCACACACTGGAAGGCTGTAATCTCTCACACACCTGAAAGATGTAATCTCACAAACACCTGAACGCAGTAATCTCACACACCGGAAGGCTGTAATCTCACACACACCTGAACACCGTAATCTCATAAACACCTGAACGCTACATGAGCAGGACCTACCCTGGGCTGGGTCATGTCGATGCCAATGAGGAAGATGAGCTCAGCGATGAAGAGGCTGGCGCACAGGTTCTTGTGGATGGTGTTGCGGTCGCACTGCAGGCCGTGGAAGAAGCAGAAGGTGAAGATGCTGATGGCCAGGCACACCAGCGACACCGCGACGCCCACACGCGTCAGGATGCCCAGGAAGAGCTCGTGCATCCCTGCCCTGCCCTGCAACAAACACACGCAGTACAGACCAAATCACCCCCTGCTCTGCAACAAACACACGCAGTACAGACCAAATCACCCCCTGCTCTGCAACAAACACACGCAGTACAGACCAAATCACCCCCTGCTCTGCAACAAACACACGCAGTACAGACCAAATCACCCCCTGCTCTGCAACAAACACACGCAGTACAGACCAAATCACCCCCTGCCCTGCAACAAACACACGCAGTACAGACCAAATCACCCCCTGCCCTGCAACAAACACACGCAGTACAGACCAAATCACCCCCTGCCCTGCAACAAACACACGCAGTACAGACCAAATCACGCTCTGCAACAAACACACGCAGTACAGACCAAATCACGCTCTGCAACAAACACACGCAGTACAGACCAAATCACCCCCTGCCCTGCAACAAACACACGCAGTACAGACCAAATCACGCTCTGCAACAAACACATGCAGTACAGACCAAATCACCCCCTGCCCTGCACAAGTGGGTTATTAGAATGGTGGAGTGTTAGGATGACTTCACAATGGGCCACTAGAATGGTGGAGTGTTACGATGACTTCACAATGGGCCACTAGAATGGTGGAGTGTTACGATGACTTCACAATGGGCCACTAGAATGGCAGAGTATTACGATGACTTCACAATGGGCCATGACAACAGTGTTGATACTCACTATGACTTCTCGATGGGCCATCAGAATGGCAAAATTTGTCAGGTGGCTGCAGGAACAGGTGGTGTGCGTCTTGTTGGCTTGTAGAAGTTTGCAGCCCTGGGTCGACCAGTACCCCGTCATGCTCCGCTCAGAGTAGTTCCAGAAGGAGCAGTTAGAGTTGAAGTAATTCTCCGTCTGAAATCACCATTGCATTGGAAGCACGTTTTTGGTGGGCATGGAGATAACTCAGTGACGCACATGAAGACACGTAAAGAATTTGTAGGAGACACGTAAAAGTAAGCATCGCTGCTCTGAGTTTTTCTGAATGAAGCGAGGCTTTCCGGCGTGTTCACTGTGAAAGTAAAGCCCCATAAAGCAGCAGAGATGGCAGCGTTAATGTCGCGAGCTTGCTGAAGCAGCGTGTAACTCGTTTATGGTCCTCACTGCTCGTAGATAAAGAGCAGAATTAAGCGCGGCTCCTGCGGGACTCTCGCTGAGAGAGGGAACATTACCGCTGCTCCGGTGATTCCAGTCCGCATCGCGCGGCTTAATCGCGAAGTTAATTTTCCGCCATAAAAGAAAATGTGCATCATTTACATTCCATTGTTGATTAAATAATCCACTTTCATTAAAAACTCACTCACGTTCCTGCCAAGCTACTGGTGCGGGGCAGCCTTTATTTAATTTGAAGTTTGTCGTCTGGAACGGACCTGAATGTGACCTATCCCAGACTGCATCCTGCAACATGTGACCTATCCCAGACTGCATCCTGCAACATGTGACCTATCCCAGACTGCATCCTGCAACATGTGACCTATCCCAGACTGCATCTGGCACAGTGAGATAGGTGGGAGTGGGAGTGGGGAGTGGGGGTTGGGTGGATGGGTGGGGGGCAGGGGGGGTTTATTGGGAGTGTGGTGTGGGGGTTGGGGGGAGTGGGGTGGGTGAGGGGTGTGGGGGAGTGGGAATGGGGGGGACTCACGTCCAGGTGCTCCAGGGTGAAGACCACAGGCTCGGAGATGAACACGCGGCTGGACTCCTTGTTGATGGAGGCGGCGATGATGTGTGAGTTCACTGCCACGGTGCGGTTCTGGCCCCCGTCCTCCTGCTCCAATCGGATGGAGGCGTTCTCCGTGCTGAGGAACTGGCCCAGCCGCTTGTACAGCACAAACACCAGCTTGGCCACTCCTGGCACACAGAGAGCAGGACAGACTGTGACTGTGCAGCCAGGGAGAGAAACACAGAGAGGGATACGGCGACAGAGGAGACACTGCTGGGTAATCTGGGCTTTAACCAATAAGAGAGCCTGTAATCTGAGCTTCAACCAATAAGAGATCTGGGCTTTAACCAAAAAGATCACCTGTAATCTGGGTTTTAACCAATAAAATCACCTGTAATCTGGTCTTTAACCAATAAGATTACCTGTAATCTGGGCTTTAACCAATAAGATCACCAGTAATCTGGCTTTTAACCAATAAGAGCACCTGTCATGAGTGTGTGCTGCCAGTTCCCTGCAGTGGAAACCATATTTCAGCACCGACGTTGCACTCTGGACAGTCCAGGGAGGGGACGGCTGGCCTCTTACCACTTCTGCTGTTGAGCTTCACCGTGTTGGAGGACAGCTGGATGGAGACACCAGGCTTGCTGGTCTGAGGAAACCTCAAGTCCTGAACTTGTCCATCAGTGCTCAGGACATAGACATCCAGGACTGGGGAGAGAAGACCATAGACGTACACTTGCTCAATTATTATGACCATAGACATTATAGTGGGCGCTAGGAATACACATTACAGCACAGTTACTATGAGCATAGACGTTACAGTGGGTGCTAGGTATACACATTACAGCTCAGTTACTATGACCATATACTTTACAGTGGGTGCTAGGTATACACATTACAGCTCAGTTACTATGAGCATAGACATTACAGTGGGTGCTAGGTATACACATTACAGCTCAGTTACTATGACCATAGACACTGCAGTCGACACATTACAGCTGATTTCCTGCAGCTGAGAGGGAGCTGACATGGCTTTTAAGCCTCATCAGATCACTCCCGGGGCTCTTAGCACAGACAAGCAGTTGTGCAGAACAGGGAGACACACTTATGTCGGCTCACAGACTCATCCTCTTACAGTCAAACACACAGCATACGGAAATATAGAGAGCAGATCTGCACATTAAAAATTCAGCACTGACGGGACAGACTGCTCTACCATCAGTTAAAAATAAAACAAGAGTGTGTGAGAGGCCAGGATGGAGCACAGCGAGATCCGTCATAAGAATCATGCTCTAGATACACCATAGAGTCCACCCAGCACAGATATACAATACAGTACACCTAGCACAGATATACCATACAGTACTCCCAGCACATATATACCATACAGTACTCCCAGCACATATATACCATAGAGTACACCCAGCACAGCTATACCATACAGTACACCTAGAACAGGAAGCTGACGCGCACACACCGCTATACCGGAGGAAGGGAAGCTGACACGCACGCACGCACACACACACACACACACGCACACACGCACACACGCACACACGCACACACGCACACACGCACACACACACCGCTATACCGGAGGAAGGGAAGCTGACACGCACGCACACACACACACACACGCACACACGCACACACGCACACACGCACACACGCACACACGCACACACGCACACACGCAACACGCACACACACCGCTATACCGGAGGAAGGGAAGCTGAGACACACACACACACACACACACACACACACACACACACACAGCTATACCGGAGGAAGGGAAGCTGAGACACACACACGCACACACACACGCACACACGCACACACACACAGCTATACCGGAGGAAGGGAAGCTGACACACACGCACGCACACACACCGCTATACCGGAGGAAGGGAAGCTGAGACACACACACGCACACACACACACACACACACACAGCTATACCGGAGGAAGGGAAGCAGACTTACTGACGTTCTCGGCCGGCACCTTGACCACGGCGGGCTCCAGCAGGTTGTCGGCCAGGACGAAGGCGCCCTCCTCCAGCGTGTCCAGCAGCATGGTGGCGGCGTGCGTCTGCTCCGTGGCGTTCATGTCCGCCCACGACCTCAGCGCTTCGGGCCGCAGCAGGTTGTCCACAGTGTCCACCATCGCCTGCGCCCGCACAAACAGGAGAACCCCGACTCAGAGCTCCGCACAAACAGGAGAACCCCGACTCAGAGCTCCGCACAAACAGGAGAACCCCGACTCAGAGCTCCGCACAAACAGGAGAACCCCGACTCAGAGCTCTGCACAAACAGGAGAACCCCGACTCAGAGCTCCGCACAAACAGGAGAACCCCGACTCAGAGCTCCGCACAAACAGCAGAACCCCGACTCAGAGCTCTGCACAAACAGGAGAACCCCGACTCAGAGCTCCGCACAAACAGGAGAACCCCGACTCAGAGCTCCGCACAAACAGGAGAACCCCGACTCAGAGCTCCGCACAAACAGGAGAACCCCGACTCAGAGCTCCGCACAAACAGGAGAACCCCGATTCAGAGCTCCGCACAAATGAGAGAACCCCAACACAGGTTCCACACAAATGGGAGAACCCCAACTCAGAGGTCCTGCCATTAGACAGTGGGTCTACCTACGGGTGGTCTACTCCACATCAAGCGAGGCATCCGGATAGACTACCATCCAAAAACAAAACAGAACATGCCAAATAATATCGTAAAAATAATGATTTTTTAAAAACTCACATGAAATGATTACATGAATTTTACAGAAGAAGACAGAAGCAATAAGAAGCTTTCATTAATAATTCTGGGAAACCATTTGTGAGAAGCCTATCAGCACTGTAGTGCGCTGTGTATGCTGGGTGTTGGCGGTGAAATATTAAACAGGAGCTGCTATTATGCAGGGTTTATTTGAGCAAAACTTCCTGAGGATCCTGTACAACAGCTAACTATGCTCCAATCCAGACCGGACTTCTGCATAGAGACCTGACTTCCGCATAGATAGCAGACTTCCGCATAGATACCGGACTTCCGCATAGATACCAGACTTCCGCATAGATACCAGACTTCTGCATAGAGACCTGACTTCCGCATAGAGACCTGACTTCCGCATAGATACTGGACTTCCGCATAGATACCGGACTTCCGCATAGAGACCGGACTTCCGCATAGATACTGGACTTCCGCATAGATACCAGACTTCTGCATAGATACCAGACTTCCGCATAGATACCAGACTTCTGCATAGATACCGGACTTCTGCATAGACGCCATTCGTTTGCACGACCAACTGTCCGTGTTCTCAGTCCTGCGAGCTGTTACTGATGTTAGCCTACAGATAGCGAGCGCTTGCGGTCTATGGGCAGATGCCCAGACAATCATCCAGATGCAACCCCTCCCTTTCAGTACTTTGAAACTATTTAAAAACTGAAATGATTACAAAATATACAAGTATATCCATGCTTTGCACAACAGGATGATTGTATAAGAAAGTGTTTGCATTTGGTGTGTGTTCACAAACCTTTCCTCAATAAAAGCTGCCCTGACTGTGCATCATTAGTTGCTGAAATACGTTTCTTCTGCATAGAGTCGTCGCTTACTGAATAATGACGAAAAAACATCTCTTAGGAAAATGAACAATTCCTGCTCTTCACCACAGCAAACAGACCTACATGGATAGTAGGTAATGCATTAATTACCTTCAGCTTGCAGTACAGAGTATAAAACAACAATGCGCTGAACATACACAGGGAGAGGAGCTGATACTGGGGTACACAGGTGATATCGGGGTGCAGGGAAGGTGATATCGGGGTGCAGGGAAGGTGATATCAGGGCAAAGGGAAGGTGATATCGGGGCACAGGGAAGGTGATATCGGGGCACAGGGAAGGTGATATCGGGGCACAGGGAAGGTGATATTGGAGTGCAGGGATGGTGATTTCGGAGCACAGGGAAGGCATGCAGCTGGCAGTGTAAGTAAGCGGAGCTCAGATACCTTCATGTATGCTCTGCATGTCCTCTCTCGCTTTTGAAGCTTTCGATTAAGAGGAAAGAGAATATCAAACAGAAACACGTAATTAGCAGCAGCAGGAGTCAGACCACAGGAGGAAAAGGGCAGTGTGGGGCCAGCTCGCCCAGGGCGACCCCGCGCTTCACCCGAGCGCTCACAGAAACAACTCTCACCTCTGCCAAACAAACACCCAGCGGGGTCAGAGAATAACACCTCCTTTATTCGGATGGAAGGAAAACATAAAAACAGAATGAAGGTAAAGATGAAAGGAGAAGATGAAAAGAGGAGCGGTGGGGTAGCGCAGACACGCCCAGCAGGACAGGCGGAAGCTCACTCCAGCCCCACCCCCCCCAGAGCCATTACACCCCCCCCCCCCGAGCCATTACACACCCCCCCCAGAGCCATTACACACCCCAAAACCCCTACACTGCAAAACCCCCTCACCCCAAAACCCCTACACTCCAAAACTCCTACACCCAATAAAAAAACCCCCACACCCCAAAACTCCTACACCCCAAAACTCGCACACCCCAAAACCACCACACCCCTACTCACTAAAACTCCCACAGCCCAAAACCTCTATACCCCAAACCCCCTACA